>NC_029794.2:58138264-58252686 GCF_000816755.2 Arachis ipaensis
TATTTATTTTTTATAAGATAATATGATAAATAAATGATTACATTTAGGGATTGATTTTTTAAATAAATAATTATTAATATAATAAATAATGAAAATTGTTTGTCTGTTTATGATTAGTAATAAAAATATTTATATTGATGTAAATTAGTATAATAAATAATTATTTGTTATAATCTTCATTCATTTAAACTAATAAATATATTTAACGAATAATATATTTTTGTTATACCAGTCTAACAAAAATCTTATGGTCCGTAAACCTGATTTACCAGAGACATAAAATCCAATAGTAGAAGATGCCTTACGAGCAACTGGATTATATCACGTTTCGAGAATTGGAGTGATCAGAAGATTTCACCCCTTATATTTACTCTCGTGGAAAGGTGGAGGTCGGAAACTCACACCTTTATATTCTCGGTAGTTGAGGTTATTGTTACATTGAAAGACGTGGCTCATATATTTGGCCTACCAATTGATGGAGAGATTTTGAGCGGCTAGACAGATAATAGTCACAAATTCTTGTAGAGACAAAATATCACGATTTTCGGCAGCAAACTCGTTGTGAGTAGTTCCTCCAAATCTTATATAAAGATGGCATAGGTTCGTCGTATCAGAGACGCAGAGCCATTGGATATTTTGGACTCTATTCAGAGATACATTAGATGCCCGATTTTCTATTTGCTGGGTTCGACCCTATTCACGAATAAGTCCACGGCATATGCCTACACGAAGTATCTACCGTTGCTCCACGATTTTCAGCGGATCCACACTTACAGTTGTAGGCAGCATGTCTTGTAAGAACTGGCATAACCATTTTAATAAAATAATAATTTTTAAGTGCCCGGAGTAGGTTCAAAATTTAGAAGTTTTAATTTGAAAATTTAAAGGTGAAATTTAGATTCAGTGAATTTTTCTGAGTGGGAAAATGTATCTTTTATGAAAAGTTTTGTAGAAATGTGTACCGGTGCTTAAGTTGGTAGTACCGGCTCTAGACTGTCCGGTACCGTATTTTGAGAAAAATAAGATTTTGAAAATTGATTTATTGTTTTGAAAGGATAAAAATAATTTGAAAATCGAAAACCGGACGCTAATCTTAAAGGTTTTGGTCCAAAGTGAGCCAAATGGACTTAAAACGCTAACGGATTGGATTGGGTCTAAGTTGGGCCCAAGCCCAACATATATATGCATCATTTAATGAGCTTTCAGCTCATTTTACCCTATTTGAGAGGGGAGGCGCTTATGAGAAGAGAGAAGAGAAGGGTTGGGGTTTCACTATTCACCCCAACCTTGTTTTGATCATATCTTGAGCTACGGAGCTCTGATTAACGAGTCATTTGCAGCCACGCGAAGCTCTTGTCGAGCTCTCCATTTCTATCTAAGAAAAGCTGTTAAGAAATCGCATCTCAAGCTCCAGTTTTCTGCCCTAAGTAAATTCGCATTTTTACATTTGATTTTTGAGTAGATTTTGTGATTTTGATTGTTTAGGAGTGATCTAGAGTTGGAATATTGTTGGGTTTTATCCCTAATCTCATTTGGTAAGGTAAGATTTCACTAAACCCTTGTGTTTAGTTATTTTTGTGAACCCTAAGTTTGATGTTTGTATGTTATGTGATGTTAGATTGAGTTTTGGTGTTTATTGGAGTTGGTTTGAGGCTTTGGATCGAGTTTGGTGGCTTTGTTTTGGTGTTTTGTGTATATTGGGGATCGGCCAATGTATGGTTTCAGTTTTCTTTATGTAATAGATAATGTTTCTGGACACTTAGGCTAGTTGACCCTAAGATAAGATTGAATGATATTTGTGTATGAATAATTATATGTGAATTGACGTTAATTGTTAGTTGTTAATGATTATTGTGGTTGATGATGATTGTTGGGAATTATTGGTGTCGAAGGGTATTGATGGTGATTGGTTATATTGATGAATCATGAGAATTATGAGTATTGTTGATGATAAAAATTAGGCTTGGATTGATAAGTGTGGAAGGAGTTGATAAGTTAGGATATTAGAGGTTGGATGTTGTATAGTTGGATAATGAATGGAATTTAGGAGTTTTGATGTGATTTAGGTTGAAATTAGATGTTGATGAATAATGATTTTAATGGTGTAGAATAGTGTAATTGGGATGTTATTGATGGTTGAGTTTGAGAAATGAGTAATATGGACATTTATGTTGTTTTGGTATTGTTGGGTTGTGTATAATTGGTTTTGAATTGAGAGATTTGGTAAAAATTGAGTTTTTAGTATTTTTGGTAAAAATGGGTTTTAGGCAAACTTTGGCGGATCATATCTTGAGCTACAGATTCTGAAATTGATTGAATTTTATATCAAAATAAAGATAATTCAAAGAGCTTTAAAACGGTATAGAATTTGTAGAAATCAAAATTTTGTAGAGAAAGATATGATCATTGGAAGTTGGTGTCAAAAATATGAATTCTGTGATGTTGCAGAATTTGTGATTTCTGGTTTGTGTCCTCACGCATATTGCTGTGCGCGTGCTCTAAACAGTGGCTATGTTTTGACTTGTGCGTACACACACCCTGTGAATTTTAGAAAACGTGTGTATGCATACTCTGGTGCGCACACACACCTTGCTGGTGCACAAATTGACTCCGAAAGTTTAGCACAAATAGACCGACAAGTGCACCGGGTCGTCCAAGTAATACCTCAGGTGAGTGAGGGTCGATTGCACGAAGATTGTCAGTTTGAACAAGCAATGGCTATCTTGTAGATCTTAGTCAGGTGGATAGAAAAGATAGTTAATGTGGAAAAACGCATAAAAATAGAATAAAGATAGAATTACTTAATTGGTGTGAAATCAATAATAAAGGAACGGTTGAGGCTTCGGAGATGCTTCCTCCTTCTGGATCAACTTTTCTCACTGTCCACTTCAACTTCTGATGATTCATTCCATGGCAGGCTGTAAGTGATTAACGCCAGGTCAGTGGTCATTAATCTCCTCTGCTTCAGATCAAACGCCAGGTCAGTGGTCATCCAATCTGAACGAGGGTGAAGCTCCTGCAGTCCATTCCCTTAGTGATCCTACTCAAAGCACCACAGACAAGGTCGGATCTTCCAGATCAAAGAATGATGCTCTATTGATTCTAGCCTATACCAAAAAGGCCCCAATCGCCCTGTACCTCGGCTGAACTGATGTCTCCAAGTCCCCAACGAAGTCGTGAATTAGCCGTCTAAGAGATGTATATAATCAAGCTTGTGGTTTAGTAATATCCCGTCAAAGACTCGCAAGAACCCATGTAGAATAGGGATGACGGTTAAGTTACACTCCCAATTCATTAGGATGAAGAACGAAGATACATCTTAGAATGGAATCAAGCATAGATTGAAATAGAATAGTGATATTATTAATCCATAAGAATCAGCAGAGCTCCTAACCTTAACCTAGGAGGTTAGTGGCTCCTACTGTACAATAATGTTCGAAAGTAAAAGTGGGAGAAGAAGATCCTAAACATGGGTGATCTTCTCCTATATATACTAATCTAATAGCTAAGGAATACAAATAGTATGATGGAATAGACTAGAGGAGCGCAAATCCACTTGTGGGCCCACTTGAGTTGAGTTCTTAGGCTGAGCTTGGCGTCCACTTGGAGGAATGGGAGATGAACCATGCTCCCTTGTGCTCTTGGTGGGCGTTGAACGCTCACTATGGGGTGGTTGGTGTTTAACACTAGCCTTGGATCTCCTTTGGGGCGTTGGACGCCAGCTAGGGGGTAGCTGCTTAGCGTTCAACGCCCAGAATGGGTAGGCTCCTTCGAAGAAAAGTATAGACTATTATATATTGCTGGAAAGTTCCTGAAGTTAGCTTTCTAAAGCCATTGAGAACGCGTCATTTGGATCTCTGTAGCTCCAGAAATGCTCTCTTAAATGCACGGAGGTCAGATCCTAATAGCTTCTGCTACGCTTTCCTTGCCTCTAAACCGAACTTTGCCAAAACCCTTCAATTTCAGCCAGAAAAATACCTGAAATCATCATAAAACACAACAACTCAAAGTAGAATCCAAAAATGTGAATTTTTCACTAAAAGCTATGAAAATATAATAAAACTTAAGAAAATCATAACAAAAACTATATGAAAATGATGCCAAAAAGCGTACAAAATATCCGCTCATCAGAACACCAAACTTAAACTGTTGCTTATCCCCAAGCAACCAAAAACAAAGTAAGATTAAAAGTAGAAAGGGATACAATAAATCTCAGAGTTTTCAATGAAGCTCAGTTTCAATTAGATGAGAGGGCCTAGTGGCTATTCACTTCTGAATAGTTTTGGCATCTCACTTTCCCTTGAAGCTCAAAATAATTGGCATCCTTAGGAACTCAGAATCCAGATAATATTATTGACTCTCTTAGTTTAGTTCTTTTTGATTCTTAAACACAACTTTTTTTTTAGTCTTGGCCGTGACCCTAAACGTTTTGTTTTCCAGTTTTACCACCGGATACATAAACGCCACAGACACTTAACTGGGTGAACCCTTTCGGATTGTTTTTCAGCTTTGCTAGAATCCCCAGAAAGTGGTGTTCAGAGTTCTTAAGCACATTGTTTGCTTTGGATCACGACTTTAACTGCTCATTCTCAAGCTTTTCACTTGACACCTTCACACCACAAGCATATAGTTAGGGGGAGGAGCTCATTTGAAATTTTTAGGCCAAGATTTTGTTTTTTTTAGGCCCTCTTAACCATTGATGCTCAAAGCCTTGGATCCTTGCTCTTTCCTTTTGGTTTAAAGAGCTATTGGCTTTTTCTTTTTCTTTCTTTTTCTATTTTTTTCATTTTTTCTCTCTTTTTTTTCTTTTTATTTTTTTTTTGATTGCTGCTTTTTCTTGCTTTAAGAATCAATTTTTTGAAATTTTCAGATCACCAATAATACTTCACTTTTATCATCATTCTTTCAAGAGCCAATATTCTTAACTCCAGCATCAAATATGCACTGTTCATTCATGCATTCAAAAAATAAAAGCAATGCCACCACATCAAATAATTGAACTATTCTTAATATATAACTCGAAATTCATGGATCTTACTTTTCTTTTTCAAATAAAATTTTCTTTCAAGTAAGGTGAGAGATATATGGAATATTTCATAGCTTTAATACATGTAAATATGGTTGATAAACCACTATTTTATGGTTTATCTTGTGCTCAATTGAGTGGTTTTTATCAACTCTTTACCCACTTATTCATACTATTTGCATGGTTTTACATTTGCCTTCCTAATTATGTGCTTTGATTGAAAACATGCTTCTTTGGCCTTAAGTTCCCTATGTTTAAACCTCTCTTATTACCATTAGATGCCTTGATATGTGTGTTAAGTGTTTTCAGAGATTATAGGGCAGGAATAGCTCAGAGGATGGAAAGGAAGCATGCAAAAGTGGAAGGAATACAAGAAGTTGGAGAAATCGCTAAGCTGTCCAGCCTGACCTCTTCGCACTCAAACGGCTATAACTTTAGCTACAGAGGTCCAAACGACGCCGTTCCAGTTGCGTTGGAAAGCTAACGTCCGGGGCTTCGATTTGATAGATAATATGCCACAGTTATTCTGAAGCTAGGTGAGGCGGTCAAGTGATCCACGCGGACGCGTCGCAGTGACGAAAAACCAGCGTGGCAGATTTCTTCTCCAGCGATTTCTGGGCTGTTTTCGACCCAGTTTGCGGCCCAGAAAACACAGATTAGAGGCTATAAAGTGGGGGAATGAATCCATACATGAATAAGCTTTCACATTCATAATTTTAGGAGTAGATGTAGTTTTTAGAGAGAGAGGTTCTCTCTTCTCTCTTAGGATTTAGTTTTAGGATTTAGGATTATTTCTTCTTCAACACAGGTTCAATGTTCCTTTTATTTATTTTTCTAATTTAATTTACGAACTCTTCCATGTTACATTTGATATCTTTATTAGTGCTAATTGAGGTATTTCAGAATTATGATTGCTTTCTTTTATTTATTATATAAATAATTTGGATTTTTCCCTTTTGGCTTTGGTTGAGTCATTGGAGACTCTTGAGTTATCAAACTCATTGTTAATTGAAAATTAGAATTCTTCAAGAATTAATTCGAGTTCCACTAACTCTAACTTTTCCCAAGGAAAGACTAGGACTTGAGGAATCAGAATTAATTCATCCACTTAACTTACCTTCATAATTAGAGGTTAACAAAGTGGGAGAAAAATCCAATTCTCATTACAATTGATAAGGATAACCAGGATAGGACTTCCAGTTTTCATACCTTGCCAAGAGTTTTATTATCTATTTAATTTAATACAATTTACTTTCTTGCCATTTACTATTCTCTCTTTTTATCTTATACATTAAAACCCCCCCAATTTACAAACTCATAACCAATAATAAGAACACCTCCCTGCAATTCCTTGAGAAGACGACCCGAGGTTTAAATACTTCGGTTATCAATTTATTTAGGGGTTTGTTACTTGTGACAACCAAAACGTTTGTAAGAAAGGTTGATTGCTTGGTTTAGTAATTATACTTGCAACGAGAGTTTACTATAACTTCTAAACCATCAATTTTCAGTTCTTTCAATGGTCATGCACTAGAAACAGATAATAAGATAAAATACATGGAAAACAAAAAAATAACATAGGCAACAGGGGATTAAGGGAATGGGTCTACCTTAGTGACGGCGGCTACCGCTTCCTTTAGAGAATCCAATGGAGCGCTTGATTTCTTCTATGTCATGCCCTTGTCTTTGTTGCTCTTCCCTCATGGTTCTTTGAGCTTCTCTTATTTCATGGAGGATAGTGGCGTGGTCTTGATGTCCCACCCTCAGTTGCTCCACATTTGTGCTTAGCTCCCTGATGCACCACTATTTCGTGGTACATTTTAGGCTGAATTGAGTGGATTTTATCCACTATGCTCACACTTATGCATAGAATTCGTATGTTTTACATTTTCCTTCCCAATTTTGTGATATGGTTGAAAACATGCTTCTTTGGCCTTAAATTTACTAATTTTTAATCCTCTCTTATTACCATTCGATGCCATGATATGTGTGTTAAGTGATTTCAGGTTTTCTAGGGCAGGAATTGCTTAGAGGATGGAAAAGAAGCATGCAAAAGTGGAAGGAACATAAGAAATTGAAGTTTGGAGAAGCTGGCATCGACGCGCACGCGTGGACGACGCGTACGCGTGACCAAGATTTTGTCAAGCGACGCGTACACATGGGCGATGCGTACGCGTGACAGAGCGTCACGTGCTAAATTTACAGAAAATGCTGGGGGCGATTTTGGCTGCTTTTGGCCCAGTTTCAATCCCGAAAGTGAAGCTTAGAGGCTGCAGAATGGAGTTGGATGGGAGATTCAATCATTCATTCAACAATTCATTCACATTAGTTAGGTTTAGATGTAGTTTTCTAGAGAGGGAGGCTCTCTCCTCTCTCTAGGTTCTAGAGTTTTTACTTTTATTCTTCTCAAATTTAGAATTCTACCTTGCCTTAATTTAGTTTCCTTCTACTTTTATTTGTTCTAGTACTTTAGTTTTTTCATCTTCTCTTGTTGATTTATTTATTCTCCAATTTAGTTTATGAACTCTTCATGTTAGATTCAATTTCCTTTTTAATGCAATTTGAAGTATTTCATGGTTATTGCTTCTTTCTTCATTTATTGTTGATTCCTTGCAATTGGTTGTTTATATTTTATTATCTCTTCTTAATTTTCCATGCTTTTATTTTGTGCCTACCAAGTGTTTGATAAAATGTTTGGTTGGATTTTAAATTAGCTTTTTGTATTCTTAGCTTGTATTGAGTAATTTGGAGACTCTTGAATTGTCAAAGTCTCTTGTTGGTTGGTGATTGAAAGTTGCTAGTTGGCTTGAACTTCACTAACTCTAGTCTTTGATTAGGACTTGTGAACTCAAGTTAATTTACTCAAATTGACTTTCCTTCAATTGTTAGAGGTTAACTAAGTGAGTGCAATTTGCAATTACCATCACAATTGACATTGATAATGACGATAGGAATTCCGATTCTCAACCTTTGCTAGGACCTTTCTTAGTTGTTAATTATTTTCTTGTTATTTACATTCCTTGCTTATTAAACTCAAAACCCAAAAATATACATTTCCATAACCAATAATAACTACACTTCCCTGCAATTCCTTGAGAGACGACCCGAGGTTTAAATACTTCGGTTTATTTTTCTTGGGTTTGCTTTAGTGACAAACAAATTAAATGTTGATTGAAGTTTAATTGTCGGTTTAGACTATACTTGCAACGCGAATTTTTTTTGTAAAAATCTCTACCGACATTTTTCCTCCGTCAAATTTTTGGCGCCGTTGTTGGGGAATTGCAAATGTGTGTCTTATTTTTGGTTATTGTGAATATTGTGAATAATTTTGCTTTTTCATTTCTTTGTTAGTTGTTTCTAGTTTTAGGAGTTTATTTTCATTATTTCTTATTAGTTTTTGTTTTTATTTTCTCTTGTTAATATGAATTCTCACCCCTTTGGCTATGAGTTTGGTTTAAATTATGTTTTAGGAAGTGGAGATTACAGTGAAGGCTTGCATCAAGGATGGAACAATCAAAGATGGGAGGAGTCACAAGGATTTGATCAACCCTCTTGGCGACAACCACCTCCAACTTACTATGAGCAAGAGTCATTCCAAGGTGCATATCAATCTAATAGCTATGATGGACCCCCTTGTAGTTACCAATAAGCCCCACCATATGCCTATGAACCTCCTCCTCAACATAGCTTTGAACCACCATACTCACAAGCCACCTTCCACCAAACACTTCCTTATGACCCTAACCCTTATCCACCATACCAACCACCTTATGAACCATATGAGCCATACATAGAGCCACCCCAATTCCAAACCAATTACTCCCAAGGACCACCATCTCCAATGTATGAAAATTTGCAACCACAAGATGAATTTTCTCTTCCACCACAACCCTCCATAGGGGAATGTCCATATCCATCAACCCAAGAGCAATATGATCCTAATTATGTTAGCCAAGCAGAACAAGAGTCAAAGGATCGTCTCAAGAAAGTAATGGATCAACTCCAAGCAACCATCTGTCAAAAGTTCAACCCATGGGACTCATGCAATGAACAAAGCATCCCCATGGATGAGTGTGTTGTGCAACAAGTGGAAAAGATGGAGAGTGTTGAACCGCTACATCCGTATCATTATGAACCACCCTCTTATCATGAACCTTTCTTCTCAAGCAATGAACCCTCATATCTACTCCAATTTCCAATGAATGACACCCTTGGTCTTCAAGAGCAAAGAGATATGCAAAGGGAGGTACTAGAATTCACGGCTGCCTTGATTGAGGTAGTAAGTCAATTAGCTTCCCAACATTTGGACACTCAAGGAACTCCCATAGCTACATGTGGAGAATCTAATGAAGAACGTAGCATGAAGGAGAAGTTAGAAATTCCGGTGGACAATGAGGAATGTGGCTTTGTATTAGAACAATTAAAGGAAGCCGTACTTGTTGAAGAGGAAGAATTGGTTGAAGACTTAGGAGACACTGAACCTCCATGGGAATCTAGAATTGTAGAGTATTCTTCCAAGAAGCTTGAAATTGATGTTGAGGAGGCTAGTGCACAACCTCCAAGGCATATTCCCTATGAAGAATTGGATGGAATAGATCAAGAAGCAGGTTCCCTTGGTGATGATGATCATGAAGCAAGCCTTCCTAGTAATGAATTTGCATCCATAAGTGAACCCCTTGAGTTTGAAGAACCTTCTCCCGATGAAATTGAAAGCAACATTGAGGTAGATTTCTCTCAACCTCATGGTTATGATTTGAGTGACAGAGAAGAGTTGGATGAATCCAGTGAAGAAGAGCTTGAAAGTGAAGAATCTTTTCAAAAGGTGGAAGTCCTTCGGCAAGGATGGACGGGAGTTGAATATGCTTTGTCAAGATCGTTGGAGACTTCTCTACCTGGGTTACCGTCTACTCCGTCATTTGAGTGGGTAAAACTTATCTCTATTCGCTTTACTGTCCCACTTGAGTATGGTATTCTTGAAACAGATGGCCAACTTAGGAAGCTTTGTGGAATTAAGCGTAAGAGAAGGATGTTTAGTGGTTGGAGTTTCAAATCAAGACTCATCAAGGTTAACATTTCAAAAGCTAGATGCAAGAGTGAGACTAGTGAACATTTGGTTGGATCTAAGAGAAGAGTTTGGTATTACATTGAGAATTTAGATTGCTTGTCACTCGATTGGAACAATGATGATCCACTTAAAGACGGGTGTAGAAACAAGATTTAGGATCCCATCATACAAGAAAATCGAATTTGGGAGCGCAAAGCTTGTGAAGAACTTCATCAAGGCTTGGTGAATTCACTTGGAAATGTTGGAGCTTATTGGAAGTCCAAGCGTTGGTGGAAATTTCAAGATGAGTTCAAACATAAGCCACCATGACAAGGAGCTCACCAAATGTCTAACTTAAAGACTTAAACTAAAAGTGCTAGGTGGGAGACACCCTACCATGGTAAACTCTTCCTATTTTATCTTTTTATTTATGTTGGTAATAAATTGAATTTTTATTTTTAGTTAGAATTATTTGGTTTAAGTTGTGGTTTTACTGGTTTAATAATGTTTGGATTTACTTTGGTAGCTTGTTCGTTTATTTAAAAAAAAAAAGGGGGCAACCCACGCGTACGCGTGGGCGACGTGTATGCGTTGATGCCAATTTTTCTCTCTGGTACAAACAAATAGAGAGTTGTGATGGAACTGTGCGGGAGGGGTGCCTGGCGCACAAGCCACCCCACGCGTACGCATCACCTGCATTTTTTACCATCCATGAGTAAGCGTCAACGACGCGTACGGGTGGTATGAAAAATCGGCGTTATTGGTGAATTAAACAGAGAGTTGGGCTGCCACTGTGCTGAAATCGTGCGTTTCGCACGCGAGTAGTCACGCGTACGCATGATTGACGCTCACACGTCGCTGTTCATTTTCAGAAATCCACGTGTATGCGTGGATGACACTTACGCGTTGCATGGCTATTTCTATTTTCACGCGTACGCGTGATGCATGCGCGCTCGTCGCGTCCGTTTCCTATTTTCCATTCTACTTATTTCTTCTCTCCTTTCTTCTTCTTTCCTCTTCCTTTCTCAATTTTTTCTCCTTCCTTCTCATCCTTATTCTCTTTCATTCTCTTTTACATATTGCATTTGCATACTTTCCTTTATTGCATTTTAATTTTGTTCATGTTTTTATCTTCTTTTCTAATTTCCTATTCAACTGTTGCATCTTTTCTTACATTATTTTGGTGCTTCGTGACTTGTTCTATATTGTTGGGTGATATTATTAGTCAATGCTAATCTTTTATGATACTTGTATTCCTTTTACATTGATATGAACTTATACTATCTTTCATGACCCATTCTCTCTCCCCCATTGTTGCAATTTTTGCACTATTGATATGTCATTTGCTTCTACTGTTTTCTCACTTGCATGTTGTAGCTACCATATAGTTGAGACCCTCATTATTTGGCATTAACCCACCCATATTTTATTTGTTTTCTTATCTTTGTTTCTGGGTCACTTTTCTTCCTTTTTCTCTTCTTTCAGGATGGCCATCAAGAAGGGAAACAGAAGACTTTTACATGGGGCGACAAACAAGTTCCTACGCACATTCTATGGAGAAAAAGCGTCAGTTGGAGCCACCCATGCACTTGCACATCTTTGTATGCACCGAAGACAGTGCAATCTTTAAGTGCGGGGAGGTCGATACCGACTTCCGCGGGTAACTACTTTCTAACTCAACACCAATGTTTAATTTTCTTTGTTAGTTCATTGTTGCATTTGCATGATTGATTGCATGTTTGTTAGATTTTGTGCATATTCTACCACTGCTTGGTTGAAGTGATGAATTATTTTCCACGAAACTGTTTTACAGCATTTCACTAATTTAAATTAAAATGTTTGTTAAACTTGTTTGAAGATATTTAATTTGGAACATGGTTTTAGAGCTCGAGTACACAAAACCAGTGAGATTTTGAGCCTATTTGATTGGTTGCATTTTATCAACCAATACTTTGTTTTGGTGTGTTGTTCTCTCTAAAATTGTGATCTTTGTCTTGCTTGATTCTATATTTTCATTGTTTGATGTATGCATGCACCTATGTGATTGAGGCCTTATTTCGCTATAGCTTACATACCCATATGGCCTTACCTTTTTCATTATCCTTTGCAAACCAATGTTGAGCCTTTTTAACCCTATTTGTTCTTTACCTTAGCACATCATTAACACTAAGCGAAAAATAATAATATCCTTAATTTGAATCCTTGGTTAGCTTAGACTAGTGAGAGTGCTCATGATTTAAGTGTGGAGAAGTTGGGTTTCGAGATATTTGGTTTGGGAATTGAGTATGTTAGACTCTTTTGTGAAAATGTGAAAAGAATATTGCGGACATGTTCATGCATTCAATACCTTAATCATATGTATTAAGAAAAACAAAAGAAATGAAAAAAAAATAATAATAATAAAAAAAGGAAGAAAAGAAAAAAAAACAAAGTGCAAATAATAAAAGGGGACAAAATGCCCCAAAGTAAGTGTTGGCAGCAATGCATGTGAGTTGTACTCAAATTGGGATGCATGAATATGTGGTGAACATAGTTAATGGAAAGTTGGATTTTGTATTCTGATTATATGGATTGTCATAGGTTAGGTGGAAAGTTTGGGTTAATCAAGGATTCAGATTTTAGTCCACTTAACCAAATACATTCCTACCTTGACCCTAACCCCATTACAACCTTTAAAAGACCTCTTGATATGTGTATTTGTGCATTAAATTTTCGTTGATTGGTAAGAGAAGATCAAGCCTTAGAAAGCAAGGTTAGTAGAGAATTAAGAGAATCGAACCTTAAACACTTGAGTGATTAGAGTGTATACACTTCCTGTGAGGGTTCGGTGCTCGATTCCTTGTTCCTGGCTTTCATGAGCTATCTTCTTTTGCAAGTCTATTTGTACTTCATTTTATGATTTGAATTAGTGAAATCCAGTTCATATTTGTTCTTGGAGAATTTGATTGACTTTTAACCAAGTAGGAAAAAGCATTTTGCATTTAGATGTATTCATTTAGATAGGTTGCATTTCATAAATTCTTCCATTCGTCTTCACTCCTTTATAGCTTCTCTTGACTTTAGCATGAGGACATGCTAATGTTTAAGTGTGGAGAGATTTGATGCACCACTATTTCATGGTACATTTTAGGCTGAATTGAGTGGATTTTATCCACTATTCTAAAACTTATGCATAGAATTCGCATGCTTTACATTTTCCTTCCCAATTTTGTGATATGGTTGAAAACATGCTTCTTTGGCCTTAAATTTACTAATTTTTAATCCTCTCTTATTACCATTTGATGCTGTGATATGTGTATTAAGTGATTTCAGGTTTTCCAGGGCAGAATGGCTTAGAGGATGGAAAAGAAGCATGCAAAAGTGGAAGGAACACAAGAAATTGAAGTTTGGAGAAGCTGGCATCAACATGCTCGCGTGGACGATGTGTACGCGTGGCCAGAATTTTGTACACGTAGGCGACGCATACGCGTGACAGAGCGTCACGTGCTACAATTTATAGAAAACGCTGGGGCAATTTCTGGGCTGCTTTTGGCCCAGTTCAAGCCCGAAAGTGAAGCTTAGAGGCTGCAGAGTGGAGCTGGATGGGGGATTCAATTATTCATTTAACAATTCATTCACATTAGTTAGGTTTAGATGTAGTTTTCTAGAGAGAGAGAGGCTCTCTCCTCTCTATAGGTTCTAGAGTTTTTACTTTTATTCTTCTCAAATTTAGAATTCTACCTTGGTTTAATTTAGTTTTCTTCTACTCTTATTTGTTCTAGTACTTTAGTTTATCCATCTTCTCTTGTTGATTTATTTATTCTCCAATTTAGTTTATGAACTCTTCATGTTAGATTCAATTTCCTTTTTAATGCAATTTGAAGTATTTCATGGTTCTTGCTTCTTTTTTTCATTTGTTGTTATTGATTCTTTGCAATTGGTTGTTTATATTTTATTATCTCTTTTTAATTTTCTATGCTTTTATTTTGTGCCTACCAAGTGTTTAATAAAATGCTTAGTTGGATTTTAAGTTAGCATTTTGTATTCTTAGCTTGGATTGAGTAATTTAGAGATTCTTGAATTGTCAAAGTCTCTTGTTAGTTGGTGATTTAAAGTTGCTAGTTGGCTTGAGCTTCACTAACTCTAGTCTTTGATTAGGACTTGTGAACTCAAGTTTATTTACTCAACTTGAATTTCCTTCAATTGTTAGAGGTTAACTAAGTGAGTGCAATTTGCAAATACCATCACAATTGACATTGATAATGAGGATAGGAATTCCGATTCTCGACCCTTGCTAGGACCTTTCTTAATTGTTAATTATTTTCTTGTTATTTACATTCCTTGCTTATTAAAATCAAAACCTAAAAATATACTTTTCCATAACCAATAATAACTACACTTTCCTGCAATTCCTTGATAGACGACCCGATGTTTAAATACTTCGATTTATTTTTGTTGGGTTTGCTTTAGTGACAAACAAATCAAATGTTGATTGAGGTTTAATTGTCGATTTAGACTATACTTGCAACGCGAATTTTTTTTGTGAGAATCTTTACTGACATTTTTCCTCTGTCACTCCCCTATTGAGGTGTTAAGTTGATCCCAATAGTTTTGGGGAGGAAAGTGCAGCCCTTGAGCCATCTCAGGGATTTCTTGTTGAGGTGCATGTGTAGGCTCTCTAGTTTGCTCCATCCTTCTTTTAGTGATGGGCTTGTCCTCTTCAATGGAAATGTCTCTTTCTATGACAATTCCAGCTGAATTGCATAAGTGACAGATAAGGTGGGAAAAAGTCAACCTTACCTTGGTGGAGGGCTTTTCTGCTGATGCGTGAGCATCTTTCTTATCTTTTTCTAGTGAATTTGTATTCAATTTGTTGAGTTTAATCAAGAATTAATAATCTTTTAGCCACTATGGATGCTACTTTGAGTCTTGTGTAATTCTGTTTATTTTAGGTAGCATTCGGTTGGATTTGATGGAGTTTCCACAGAAAAAGAGAAGAAAGTGAATGATGCTGTCAATCCTGACCTCTCTTCACTCAAACCTGAATAACTCGAGCTATAGAGGTCCAATTGACGTGATTCTAGTGGCGTTGGAAATCCAAATTCCATAGGTTTTCAACGATGTATAATAGTCCATACTTCTTCTCCACCAAGTCAGCAAGGGTGGTGCCTAACTTGAGGTTTCTCAAGTTAGGCACCAAAATCAACAATATGCATAACTCCAAGGCAGCCAAGGGGGCGCCTAACTTGAGAAATCTCAAGTTAGGCGCCAGGATGAAAGAGAGGCATTCAAGACACACTGCCAAGGCTGCGCCTAACTTGAGAATTCTCAAGTTAGGCACAAGGCACAACAACAATACGCAACATTGATTTTGCACTCTTCAAGTAAGGTGCAACCTCTCCTCAAGTTAGGCGCAGCACTTAAGCCTTCCACGCCATTTCTCACTGCACCATTCAAGTTAGGCGCAACCCTTTACCAAGTTATGCATGGACATTAATGAGACAAGTGGTCCCCATTCGTCCTCAAGGCCCACACGGATTGTTTACTTTTATTTCTGATTAAACCGTATTTTATTTAAAAATAGAAAAAGATATTATTTAGTTTTAGAAAATATAATTTACATTAATTAGGATTAGATATAAAAAGGGAAAAGAATTAGCCCTTTGGCCTCTTCTCTTCTCTTCTACCTCATTTCGCACTTTACAATTTTTCTGAATCCTAGTTTTCTCTCGGAACCATGAGCATCTAAATCTCCACTGTTAAGGTTAGGAGCTCTGTCTATTGTATGGATTGATACTATTATTTTTCTATATTAATTCTTGTACTGATTTCTATTTCAAGAATTGTTTTCGTTTTTTATCTTATGAATCTGGGTGGAACGGAAGTATGACCCTTGTTCTAATTGAGTTCTTGTATAACTTGGAAAAGCTCTTTACTTGAACAATAGCTTGAAAATAATTTCTCCTAAAATTCTAATTATCTGGACTTAACGGGATACGTGACATATAATCCTCTTATATTTGGGTAATTAGGGTTTTTGTGGCATATAACTAGAATTGAACTTCACCCTCTAATTGGAATTAAGTGACCAAGGAATTGGCGGTTGATGAATTTTAGAGGAGACTAAAAAGGTCTAAGGAATTAGGGTTTAGTCACATATAGTTAGCCATGAATTAAATCTTGCATGATTAAAATAGTTAGTAAGAAAAGTCAATCCAGAAGATAGATATCTCCGAAGCCTTAACTATTTCTCCATATATTATTCACTACTTGTTTACTGCTTGCTTTTCTGATTCTCTGATTTACTGTTTAATGCTCTTGAACCTTCAAACACCATTTTCTGTTTGTCTGACTAAGTCATTCACTCAATCATTGTTGCTTGATCCATCAATCCTCGTGGGATCGACCCTCGCTCACCTGAGGTATTACTTGGTACGACCCGGTGCACTTGCCGATTAGTTTGTGGGTTATAAATTTCGCACCAAATTTTTGGCACCGTTGTCGGGGATTGACTGTGATTGACAACTACTGGTTGTTTGATTTCTTAGATTAGGCGTTTTTGCTTTAATTTCATTTAACTTGTTTCTTTAAATATATATATTTATTTATTTATTNTGAAATTAAGTTTGGTGTCCCCTTAGTTGTTTTATTCCTCCTAGTTATTTAACTTATTGAGTTTGAATTTTATATTCCTTTTTGCTTATTAGTTGTTTTATTTTCTTAATTATTCATTTTATTTTCTTTATTTTATTTTTCTTTTATTTTTGTTTTCTTTTATATTTTATTTTATTTTAATTTTTTATTATTTTTATTATTTTTATGTTCTTTCTTCTTTACTTGCCTGTTTATCACATGGTGCGTTTAATTCTATTTGGTGTTTTGTACTAAGGAAAAATAATGGAGAGAGATCACATGGGTTAATACTCACACCCAAGGAGTGATTCATATTATTGTGGATGGAGGAACTACCCGGATTTTGGTTGGCAAGGTCAAGAGCAAAAAGATTTCAATGTCCCATATCCTATCCATCAAGAACCACCATCTCCATATTCATATCAAGAACCACCATCTCCATATACATACCAAGAACCATCCTCCTCTTTTTATTCACATCAAGAACCACCATCTCCATATTCATATCAAGAACCACCATCTCCATATACATACCAAGAACCATCCTCCTCTTTTTATTCATATCAAGAGCCACCATCTCCTTATTTATATCAAGAACCATAAGCTCTTGAGCTTCTCATGAAAGAATACATACATGATATAAGGATGAGTGTCAAAATTATAGAGAAATATGTGGAGTTAATTATCAAGCCCTAGGAAGAGGAACAAGCAAATTCCTTCCCAAGAGATACAATGCAAGATCCCATGGAAGAAAGTGAGGAAATCAATCAAAGGAGTTCATACTCTAGTGAATTAGAGAACTCTCCACCTCCACACATGGAAGAAGAGGAAGATGCACAAACAAAGAAGAAAGATGCACAAACAAAGAAGTTCTTGGGAACCTACACTCCAATGAAGTAGAGAGTGGCATAGAGGGTGAGTTTATTGAACCACCAATTCAAGAAGTTCTTGATGAAGGGTACACTCCAACCATTACACAATACCCAAATTTTGAAATCAAAGAAGTGAAGGCAATCAAGGAAAGCACAAAAAAGGGGATTGTGACCAAGAAACAAAAGACAATATCCATGAAAAAGAGAAGGTCAACAAGAAGCAATCCAACCTCTATCCCAACAAGTAAGGTGAATCAAGCTAATAGCAATAAAAGAAAGCTTATTAGGAGAAATTCAAGTCCAAGGGCACTAATTTTCACCTCTCCCCCCTTGGAGACATTTCTTTTAACCAACTGGAAGAAGAGGAAGAAAATTCAACAATCAAGTGTCAAGCTACTAACATTAAAGAAGCGCTTGTTGGGAGGCAATCCAACTACTAGTATCATTGGTTTTGTAGTTACTTTGGTTTTAATTTTATAGTTATTTTGATTTTAGCATTATAGTTAATTTAGTTCTAGTTTTAAATTACTTTATCTCAATTTTTTTAGAATTTTTCATATTTTACATGTGTTTTGGTCATGCAGAGTGATTAGAACAGGAACAGGAGCAATTAAAAAGAAATTTTTGACACACTGGAGTTTTTCTTTGCTTGGGGACAAGTAAACTTTTAAGTTGGGTATTGTAGAGTGTGCTCTCTATTTAGTTTATCATCAGTGGCACCATGGGGAGATGAATGTTCTTTATAGAGGAGCACAATTGGAGGAATGAAATGGCCACCAACATAACTGAGGTGGTTGAGTTCCTTTCATTCTATTTTTCTTTCCATTCTTATTTTGTTGTCTTATATTTTCTGTTGCTTTGATTGCCTGTATGATCTTTAGTACTTTCAGTTCTTAGATTTAGTTTCATTCTATTATTTGCTTTTAGTTTAAAAAAAATTGTCTCATGTACTGCTCACTGAGCTTGAATCTAAAAGGAAAAGAAAAAGAAGTGATGTATTGCATGAGAAATTAAGTTTATATTGAAGAGTGGTCTTATTTACTTAGATGTGGTGGTATTATCTATGATTTTGAATGCATGATATGAATAGTGTATATTTGAATTTGAATAAAAGGATGTTGATGTATGAGGAACAAGAATTTAGAGAACTATTATAAATTCTCTAAAGTAAACAAAAGCTTAATCCTTGAAGCAAAAGAAACAGCAAAAGAAAAATAAAAGCAAGGTCCAAGGCTCTGAGCATCAATGACTAGGGAGGTCAAACATGATTAAAAGCTCAAAGAGTTGTTTCCCTAGTCATATGCTTGTGGTGTAATTGTGTCAAGTAATCCTTGAGACAGAGCACTAAGAGTCGAGATCAAGTACATTTAACAGAGTATGCCAAAGGCTTTGAGCACCACTGTCTGGGAGTAACTAAAAGAAAAATCAGAACCTAAAGAGAGTTCTCCAGTTAAGTGCTTGTGGTGGTTTTGTGTCAAGTGAAGCTTGAGACAAAGCATTTAAAATCACGGCTAGGCTCAAGGTGCAAAGCAACAAAGAAAAGAGAATTAAAAGAAATTTGATGTGTTCAAGGATTAAACTGAAGTGTAAAAGATTGGAGAATTCATAATATTATCCGGATTCTAATTCCGAATGACAGTGACATCCTTCTGATTCAAAGGAGAGTGAGATGCCAAAACTATTCAGGATTGCAGTTGTAAACCCCACTTCAAGAAGAGACATGAGCTAATTGAACTCTCACTCTCATGGAAATTCACATCCTAAGCCTACGTTAGTTTTGGTTGCTTGAGGACAAACAACAATTCAAGTTTGGTGTTGTGATGCGTTAGCATCTTTCTTATCTTTTCTTAGTGAATTTGCATTCAATTTGTTGAGTTTAATTAAGAATTAATTATCTTTTAGCCACTATGGATGCTACTTTGAGTCATGTTCAATTTTGTTTATTTTAGGTAGCATTCGGCTGGATTTGATGGAGTTTCCGCAAAAAAAGAGAAGAAGGCGAATGATGCTGTCAACCCTGACCTCTCTGCACTCAAACCTAAATTACTCGAGCAATAGAGATCCAATGGACGTGATTCTAGTGGCGTTGGAAAGATAACTTCTAGATATTTTCAACGATGTATAATAGTCCATACTTCTCCACCAAGTCAGCAAGGGTGGCGCCTAACTTGAGGTTTCTCAAGTTAGGCGCCAAAATCAACAATATGCATAACTCCAAGGCAGCCAAGGTGGCGCCTAACTTGAGAAATCTCAAGTTTGGCACCAGGATGAAAGAGAGGCATCCAAGACACATTGCCAAGGCTGTGCCTAACTTGAGAATTCTCAAGTTAGGAACAAGGCACAACAACAATACGCAACATTGGTTTTGCACTCTTCAAGTAAGGCACAACCTTTCCTCAAGTTAGGCGTAGCACTCAAGCCTTCCACGCCATTCCTCACTGCACCATTCAAGTTAGGCGCAGCCCTTTACCAAGTTGGGTGTGGACATTAATGAGACAAGTGGTCCACATTCATCCTCAAGGCCCACACGGATTGTTTACTTTTATTTCTGATTAAACCATATTTTATTTAAAAATAGGAAAAGATATTATTTAGTTTTAGAAAATATAATTTAGATTAATTAGGATTAGATATAAAAATGAAAAAGAATCAGCTCTTCAGCCTCTTCTCTTCTACCTCATTCTGCACTTTACAGTTTTTCTGAATCCTAGTTTTCTCTCGGAACCATGAGCATCTAAACCTCCACTGTTAAGGTTAGGAGCTCTGTCTATTGTATGGATTGGTACTATTATTTTTTTATATTAATTCATGTACTGATTACTATTTCAAGAATTATTTTCGTTCTTTATCTTATGAATCTAGGTGGAACGGAAGTATGACCCTTGTTCTAATTGAGTTCTTGTATAACTTGGAAAAGCTCTTTACTTGAACAACAGCTTGAAAACAATTTCTCCTAAACTTCTAATTATTTGGACTTAACGGGGTACGTGACATATAATCCTCTTATATTTGGGTAATTAGGATTTTTGTGGCATATAACTAGAATTGAACTTCACCCTCTAATTGGAATTAAGTGACCAAGGAATTAGCGGTTGATGAATTTTAGAGGAGACTAAAAAGGTCTAAGGAATTAAGGTTTAGTCACATATAATTTGCCATGAATTAAATATTGCATGATTAAAATAGTTAGTAAGAAAAGTAAATCTGGAAGATAGATATCTCTGAAGCCTTAACTATTTCTCCATATATTATTCACTACTTGTTTACTGCTTGCTTTTCTGATTCTCTGATTTACTGTTTAATACATTTGAACCTTCAAACACCATTTTCTGTTTGTTTGACTAAGTCATTCACTCAATCATTGTTGCTTGATCCATCAATCCTCGTGGGATCAACCCTCACTCACCTGAGGTATTACTTGGTACGACCCGGTGCACTTGCCGGTTAGTTTGTGGGTTATAAATTTCACACCATCTGCCACCTTGTATAGCTCTTGAGGTATCACCTCATACACCTCCACCTCAATCCCATGCATGATGCAATGAATCATGATGGCTCGGTTAATGGTCACTTCTGACCGATTGCTAGTAGGGATGATAGATCATTGGATGAATTCCAACCATCCTCTAGCTACAGGCTTGATGTCAAGCCTTCTTAGTTGGATAGGTTTGCCATGAGCATCCCTTCTCCATTGTGCTCCTTCCACACAAATGTCTGAGAGGACTTGGTCTAGCCTTTGATCAAAATTGACTCTTCTAGTTTAATGGTGTAGGTTTCCTTGCATTAATGGTAGATGGAGCACCAACCTTACACTTTCTGGGCTGAAATCCAAGAGATGCCCTCGGACCATGGTATGCCAATTTTTGGGATGTGGGTTCACACTAGTATTATAGCTTTTAGTGACCCATGCATTGGCATAGAACTCTTGTACCATTAAGATTCCAACTTTCGGGATAGGATTGGTTAGAACTTCCCAACCTCTACTTTGGATTTGTTGTCGAATCTCTGGGTACTCATTCTTTTTTAGCCTAAAGGGGACTTCAGGAATCACCATCTTCTTTGCCACTACTTCATAGAAGTGGTCTTGATGGGCTTTAGTAAGGAATCTCTCCCTTTTCCAAGGTTCGAAGGCGAAAGCAATGACTTTTCCTTTCCTCTTTCTAGGGAATTCTCCAACTTTGGGTGCCATAAGTGTGAATGGAAATAAAAAATCAAGGCTTTTCCAACACAAAACTTAAAATCTTTACTTGTCCTTGAGCAGGCCAAGTGGGGGCTTATGTGTATGAATTGTGTGTTGAAAGGGTTGGAAGAAGGGGTATTTATAAATGTGGGATGGGATAGGGTTTGAATGTGAAGGGGGAATTGGGTGGGAAAATTTTGAATTTGAAGTGGGTGGGGGTTGTTGAGAGTTATGATGGCTTTGGAAAGAGATATGGATGTGATTGGTTGAGGGTTTATGGGGAAGAGTGTAAGTAAGAGAGAGAAGAAGGTGGAGTTAGTGGAGATTCTGTGAGACCCACTGGTCCTGAGAGGCTAGGGAATTCGAATTCCCTGCCCCCTTGTGGGAGTTGAATGCCCAGCTCCTGCTCCTAGCTGGCATTCAACGCTAGGTGCATGCTCTATTTAGGGCGTTGGACGCCCAGAGGGGACCTCCTTCTTGGCATTCAATTCCAGGTTACTGCCTCTTTTAGGGTGTTGAACGCCCACTAGGGGTTCCCTGACTGACGTTCAATGCCAGCAATGATGTTCTTCTTGGGTGTTGAACGCCCATTCATGCCTTCTTGTTTGGTGTTCAACGCCAGCAAGGTACCTACTTGAAGAACAGAAGACTGACAGTTTAGAATTCAGAATAAATTCCCGTTGCAAGTATAGTTTCTAAACCAAGCAATCATCCTTTCTTACAAACATTTTGGTTGTCACAAGTAACAAACCCATTTGAAATTGATAACCGAAGTATTTAACCTCGGGTCGTCTTCTCAAAGAATTGCAGGGAGGTGTTCTTATTATTGGTTATGAGTCCTGTAAATTGGGGGTTTTGAAAGTGAGGAACAGGTAATTTAAATAACAAGGAAAATAAATTGCAGGAATTAATAAATTAATATCTAATAAAACTCTTGGCAAGGTATGAAAATTCGGAAGTCCTATCCTCGTTATTCTTATGAGAATTGAGTTTAACCCCACTTAGTTAACCTTTACGAAAGCAAGAAAAAGTCAAGTGGACTAATTAGTTAGATTTTCCAAGTCCTAGCCAACTCCTAAGGAAAGACTAGAGTTAGTGGAATTCCAGTCAATTAGAGGAATTAATTAACAATCACGATAAGTTTAATAACTCAAGAGCCTCCAGTTAATCAATTAAAGCCAAGAATATAAAAAGCTAAATAAGAATCATAAATCTGAAATACCTCAATTTATATCAATTAAAGAAAATCCTAACATGAATGGTTTATAAGCCAATTTGGCAACATAAATCAGATACGAATAAAAGCATTAGAGTAAATAGAAATATAAAAGGAATATTGAACCTGAGAAGAAGTTAAAATAATAAAGTTGAAATCCTAATTCCTTTAAGAGGAACCCTAATCCTAAATCCTAAGAGAGAGGAGAGAACCTCTCTCTCTAAAAACTACATCTAAATTATGAAAAGTGAATAATCGGAAGGCATGTTGATGAATGAATGGATTCTCCCACTTTATAGCCTCTAATCTGTGCTTTCTGGGCCGAAAACTGGGTCAGAAACAGCCCAGAAATCGCCCCCAGCGTATTCTGGTACATACAGGTCGCGGGAAAGTGACGCGGAAGCATCGTCCACGCGTTTGCGTGTATTGCGTTTCTGCCAGGTCATGCGTCTGCGTGATCCACGCGTTCGCGTCGTCTGTCTTCGAGGAAGCTATGACAAATTATATATCGTTGCGAAGCACCGAATGTTAGATTTCCAACGCAACTAGAACCGCATTATTTGGACCTCTGTAGCAAAAGTTATGACCGTTTGAGTGCAAAGAGGTCAAGCTGGACAGCTTAGCAACTTCTTCAACTTCTTGTATTCCTTCCACTTTTGCATGCTTCCTTTCCATCCTCTGAGCCATTCCTACCCTGTAATCTCTGAAAACACTTAACATACATATCAAGGTATCTAATGTTAATGAGAGAGGATTAATATTAGCAAATATAAGGCCAAAGAAGCATGTTTTCAATCATAGCACAAAATCAGAAAGGAAAATATAAAACATGCAAATAGTATGAATAAGTGGGTAAAGATTAATAAAATCCACTTAATTGAGCACAAGATAAACCATAAAATAGTGGTTTATCAACCTCCCCACACTTAAACATTAGCATGTCCTCATGCTAAGCTCAAGAGAAGCTATAAAGGAGTGAAGAGGAATGGTAGAATGTATGAAATGCAACCTATCTATATGTATCCAACTACATGAAGAATGCTTTTTCCTACTTGGTTTAAAGGTAAATAAATTCTCCAAGAATAAATATGAACTGGATTTCACTAATTCAAATCATAAAAATGAAGTACAAATAGGCTTGTAGAAGAGAATAGCTCATGAAAGCCGGGAACAAAGAATTGAGCATCAAACCCTTACTGGAAGTGTATGCACTCTAATCACTCAAGTGTTTTAGGTTCGATTCTCTGAATTCTCCACTAATTTCTCAATGCATATGATTAAATTATTGGATGCATGAATCATGTCCTAAACATTTCTTTCACATTTTCAGAAAATTCTAACATATTCAATGCTCAAACCAAATGTTTCCAAATTTACTTCTCCATACTTAATTCGTGAGCACTCTCACTAGTCTAAGCTAACCAAGGATTCAAATTAAGGACATTATTGTTTTCCGCTTAGAGTTAATGATGTGCTAAAGTAAAGAACAAAGGGGTATAATAGGCTCAACATTGGCTTGCAAAGAATAATGAAAGGGTAAGACGATATGGGTATGTAAGCTTAGTGAAACAAAGGCCTCAATCATGTAAGTGTATGCATACATCAAATAATGGAAATATAGAATTAAGCAAGACAAAGATCACAATTTTAGAGAGAAAAATACACACTAAAACAGAATTTTGGTTGATAAAATGCAACCAATCAAATAGGTTCAAAAATCTCACTGGTTTTGTATGTTCAAGCTCTAAACCATGTTCCAGTATAATATTTCTTCAAACAAGTTTAACATTAAATTTTATTCAAATTAGTGAAATGCTCTAAAAATTTTCTTGAAAAAGAAAATATTACTTCAACCAAGTGGTAAAATATGCACAAAATCAAATAATCATGCAATCAAACATGCAAATGCAACAACTAACAAGGAAAATAAACTATTGGTGTTGAGATAGAAGAGTAACTAACCCATGGAGATCAGTATCAACCTCCCCACACTTAAAGATTGCACTGTCCTCGGTGCATGCTAAGATGTACAAGTGGACGGGTTGCTTCAACTGATACTTTTCTCCAAAGATTGTGCAGGTGGACTTGTTTGTCTTCCCATTAAGAAGCTTTTCCTCTCCCTTTGTGGTGGCCATCTTGAAAGAAGAGGGAAAAGAAGAAAAGTAACCCAAAATAAAGATAGAAAATAAATAAAATATGGGTGTTAATGCCAGATAATAAGGGTTTCAATTACATGGTAGCTACAACATGCAAGTGAAAAAAATAGTAGAAGTACATGGCAAATCAAGAGTGCAAAAATTTACAATAATGGGGAAGAGAGTGGGTAAGAAAAGATAATATAAATTCATGTCAATGCAAAAGTAATACAGGTATAAAAGATTGGTATTGATTTAAATAATATTACCTAACCAGAATAACACAAGTCACTAAGCACCCAAAATAATTCAAGAGAAGATGCAATAGTTAAATAAGAAAATTTTAACACCAAAGGAAAAATAATGAATTTAGAAAAGAAAATAAAAATATGCACAAAATTAAGATGCAATGAATGAAATATGCAAACAAATTAAGTAAGTTAGAACCTCTAAGAGGTCCCAATGGTTTGGACTTGAGTAGACTTAAAAAAGACATACAGCCTTGGCAAGAACGTCGTTCCGCGGAATATATGACTCATGCTCCTTTAGGTTCTTTAAATTCCGTGGGTGGCGTAGCTACCGAGATCAATGCAGTCAATTATGTCTCTCCTAGAAGTTGGTTAGCTACTTCTCATTAAAATGAAAGATAAGAAGAATGAGAAGGGAAAGAAAGGGAGAAGAAGTAAGTAAGAAAGGAGGGAGGAAAAATTAGGATTGGGGAAGAAAAGATAAGATGTTTGGCACTGATTTGGATAAGCTGGGCGGCGCAGGCGACGCGGACGCGTGAGTGACGCCGTCGCGTGGTGTGCAATAATTATCAGGTGACGCAGACGCGTGGGTCATGCGATCGCGTGGCTTGATTTGTGCGATTGGCGCAAGTGCAGCCTCGCGTTCGCGCAACTCTCTGTTTGAAACTCATTTTGCCAAATTTTTGGGTGACGCGGTCGCGTGGTTGACGCGTACGCGTGAATGGTCTTTCTTTTAAAAATGACGCGGACGCGTGGGGCACGCGTTCGCATGGCAGGGCTTGTACTTCTAGCATAGTTTCAGCCCCACTTCATCACAAATCTCTGCCATACACCCGTTTACGTCGATTTCATAGGGCCACACGTTCGCGTGGGTGACGCGGACGCGTGGGAGGCATTTTTCTCACATGACGCGGATGCGTCATCGACACGGTCACGTGGATCAATCTGTGCTAAAGGCACGCCTCCAGCCACGCTGTCGCGTGACTCTCTGTAAAATCTCTTTTCTTCCTTGAGGCACATATGACGCGGACGCGTCGTCGACTCTGTTGCGTCGCGTGCGAAATTTTTTTTAATGCAGTATGCAGAATGCAATGCTAATATGAGTGTTATGCATGATTCCAGGTCCAATCAAAACTCAAAAACAAACCAAACAGACTAGAATTAAAACTAAAAAGGGAACGATCATACCATGGTGGGTTGTTTCCCACCTAGCACTTTTAGTTAAATTTCTTAAGTTGGACAATTGGAGAGTCCTTTGTTATGGTGGCTTGTGCTTGTACTGATCCTTGAATCTCCACCAATGTTTACAATTCCAGTATCCTCCGGGGTCCCAAAATAGGCACAGAAAGCCTTCAAGCAAGTTAAAGCAAGTGACAAGGCCCCAAGAGTGTTGATTGCCAGAATAAATTCCGGGTCCCAAACCTTGCTTTTGCCCCCGTCTTCTTGTTGATCATTAGTATTCCAACCGGGTGGCAGGCAATCTGAATTCTCACTAAAGCGGCTAAACAACTTCCTAGACCCATTCAGTTGAGATTTACACCAACCCTTGCATTTAAACTTTGAGCACACAACCATGTTGAACCTTGCTTGACAACTCTAACCACTAACCATCTTCCTCTTACTCTTAATGCCACAAAGAGCTCTAAGTTGACCATCCGTCTCTAGTAGCCCATATTCAAGTGGAATTAGAAAGCTAAGGGATACGAATTCTACCCACTTGAATGTTGTGAAGGATGATGGTAACTTAAGGGGAGGTATTTCTAACGAATTTGCAAGCTCCACTCCCTTGTGCTCTTCTCTGACAATTTCCACCTCTTTGCAAGTTTCTTCAATATCAGCCTCTTCCTCTTGGTAACTTTTTTCCAATTCAATCTCTTCTTCATTCCTCACCAAGGGCATGGGAGGCTGTGCTTCTTCTTCTTTAATCTCCATCTCTTGACCAACCTCTTCCAAGTCTTCAACTATGATATGCCTTGGAGGTTGTACACCCTCCTCAGCATCAATTTCAATCGCATTGGAAGGAGGTTCTATAACCTGACTTTCCCATGGAGGTTTAGCATCTCCTAAATCTTCAACCATTTCTTCCTCTGCAAATATTATGTCTTCCTCCACTTGTTCCAATACAAAGCCATGTTCCTCATTGTCCACCGATTTTTCTAGTGTCTCCTTCATGCTACGCTCTTCTTTTGATTTTCCACATGTAGCTATGGGAGTACTTTGAGTGCTTAGATGTCGGGAAGCTATTATATTTACTACCTCGGTTAAGGCAGTAGTGAGTTTCAGTACACTCCTTTGCATCTTCGCTTGCCCTTGAAGAAGAACACGAAGTCTGTCATCCATTGGAGGTTGGGGCGGATATGAGGGTTCATTGGTTGGAAGAGAGGGTTTGTAATAGCAAGGTGGTTCATCTTGATAATGATAAGGAGATGGTATATATTGAGGTGGTGGTTCATGAGAGTAGTTGTGTTGGAATGGAGAAAGTGGTCTCCTGTGAGAACTATGCACGTTGCTAACTTGGAGTTACAATGGAGTGCTTGGCAACAACTCAAGAAGCAAGTTGGGCAAGAAGAGGAGGAGTTGTTGGCGTTGCCAACTTGGAGAAAGGGTGAGTGTTTGAAGGCAACGCCAAGCAGCCTTGGAGAAGCACATGTTGGCGTTGCCAACGCCAAGAACTATAGGCGTGTTCCTAGGCAACGCCAGGCAACCCTGGAGAAGCACATGTTGGCGTTACCAACGCCAGGAACCATAGGCGTGTTCCTAGGCAACGCCAGGAAGCCCTGGAGAAGCACATTTGGGCGTTGCCAACTTGGAGAAAGGAGTGAGTGTTTGATGGCAACGCAAGGCAGCCCTGGAGAGCACATTTGGGCGTTGCCAACTTGGAGAAAGGAGTGAGTGTTTGATGGCAACGCAGGCAAGCAAGGAATTGGGCCAGGGAGGAGCTCGAGGGCATTGCCAACGTGGGAATGAAGAAGCATTATTCAAGGCAACGCTGAGCTAGAAGATTTTGCCCAGAGAAGAAGCTCGAGCACGTTGCCAACGTGCTGCTTCACTGGAGTGTTCCTTGGCAACGCACACAAGCAAGGCTTGGCCCAGGAGGAAGGGAAGCTGGCGTTGCCAACGCCAGGAACAAGGGACGTATTCCTTGGCAACGCACATAAGCAAGGTTGGCCCAGGAAGAGGAGGAGCTGGCGTTGCCAACGCCAGGAAACATAGGCGTGTTTGGCAACAACTCAAAGCAACAAGCATGGAGCCTTGAGGAGAGGAGCACGAGCACGTTGCCAACTCCAGGAAGAGTTGGAGTGTTTGCTGACAACGCCCAAGCATGGAGGCTGTCCAGGAAAGGAAGCCAACGTTGCCAACTTGGAGATATAGGGGCGTGTTCAGCAACAACTCCAGCGAGCTTGGCAGCCTGACCTTACCTAATTCAATGGAGTATATCTTGAGTTACAAAGCTCCAAATGAGGTGATTCCAACGGCATTTGAAAGTCGACATCCAGAGCTTTCCAACCATATATCATAGTATGGGATTGGCATTCATTTGAAGCTTCAAAAGCTGGCTTCATTTAGCGCTTCAGAATCTGGGCACGTTGCCAACTTGAGAAGAGAGGGGCGTGTTCAGCAATAACTTGGCAGCTTGACCTTACCTTCTTTGAGGGAGCATAACTTGAGTTATAGAGATCCAAATTGAGTGCTTCTAGTTGCATTGGAAAGATGACATTCATAGCTTTCCAATCATATATAATAGTCTATAGTGGAGTATGAAATGTAAGCTCGAATCAGAGTCATCTTTAGGCTCCAAAAACAAGAAAATGAGGTTGAAATTTAAGGAAGAATGAATGGCCTTGGAGGGGAGCACGAGCACGTTGCCAACGTGCCAACAAGGGGGCATTTTTGAGAACAACGCCAGCCCCATGTTTCAGCCTTGGGAGGCTTGGCACGTTGCCAACTTGAGAAGAAAGGGGCGTGTTTAGCAACAACTTGGCAGCTTGACCTTACCTTCTTTGAGGAAGCATAACTTGAGCTAAAAAAATCCAATTGAGATGATTCCAAGTGCATTAGAAAGAAGACACTCTGAGATTTCCAATGATGTATGATAGTCCATATTGAAGCAGAAGATTGATACTCAAATTCTGGGCAACATTTGGCATGAGAGAAGAGTCAAGAAGAAGAAAAGCAAGTTGTTAGCAATAACTTGGGCCAACAACGCCCAAACACCAATAACCACTTCCAGGAAAATGCCATGCACGTTGCCAACGTGCATTAAGGCTAGAGTTATTGGCAACAACGCCAAGTCATTGGGCCAGAAACATTATGAATGAACTCCTCCTTCTATGTTTAGCAACACTTCTTCAATTGAACCAGAAATTCAACAAAGAGAAAGCCCACATTGCTAGCCCAAATTAAAGATCTCTGAAGGAGTTTTAGGAGTAGTATAAATAGAGAAGAATTTGGTACTTTGTGGGCAATTTTTGGACACTTAGAAAATTTGCTATTACACTAGCATTTTTACTTTTTACTTTTTCTCACCGGTTTTCTATTTTGTTTTTCTTGTAACTTTGAATTTTCAGTTTTAAGAACTTCTTCTTCTTCTTCATTCTTCTCTACACTTAGTTTAATTTTCATCTATGCAATTGTTGTTGAAATTGGAGCTATGATTCACTAAACTCCACTTTCATTAGGGGGAAGAGCTCTGCTCATTTGAATGGGTTGACAACTTCTCTTTTTCTTCTCAATTCAAGTGGTTTATCTAAAGAGGAAACTCTTGTTCTTCATAGATTCAATCACCATCGAGAGAGGGATTAATCTATATGAATTATGTGGTAAATTTGAGAAAGGAGTCACATAGTTCAGTTTAGAGTTCCTCCTTTCATGATTTCCTTGATCAATATACTTTGGTTGGTATGTGAGATGTAACCTTCCTTAGTTGAGATTCTTGAAGTTGTGTGGCTTGGATTAGAAAATAAACTTCATCTCTTCTCATGAACAATTAGATCACGAGAGTGGCAATTGGTTGTGTTGAAAGAAATTGAGTTACCAAGAGATTGGAACTCAATTACCCACAATTTGCCATGGATCTATACCCATGATTGAGAAGGAATTGATCAACATCAATTCATGAGAATTTGCATCTCTGATCCCTAATGATCCTTTCCATCATTAATTCTCATCTCTTTTGTTCTTTAGTTGTTTGAATACCCATTACCCAATTCCCTTCTACATTCTTGCAATTTATTATTCTTGTCATTTAGATTCTGTTTCTCTAGTTCTTGTTATTTACTCTTATGTTCTCTGAATTTCTCCAACCTTTACTTTCTTGCAATTTATTTTCCATGTCATTTAAGTTTCCTGCACTTTAAGTTTTAGTTATTCACTTTCATCTTCTTTCTCTCTTCTAGTTCTTTAAATTCCTTGCCATTTAAATTTTTACAAATATGTTCAAAAATCACAAATCTCATGAAATCAAAACCATGTTTGCTTGACTAAATCTACCATTTAACTAAAGTTGCTTAATCTACCAATCTTCGTGGGATCGACCTCACTCTAAGTGAGTTTTACTACTTGATACGACCCGGTATACTTGCCGGTAATTACGTGAAATTAATTTTTTACGTATCAAGTTTTTGGCGCCGTTGCCGGGGATTGGAAAGGATTGACAATGATTAAGTGAAATGAAGATCTAGATCTAGCACTTTTTATTTTTGTTCTTTAACTTTTAACTAACACACTAACTGTTTGAATTTTTGCTTAAACCAACCAACATTTCACTTCAGCTATGGATTGAAGTGTTATTGCCTTTCTGGTGTTGTGTGATTCTTATGCTTCGGCTGCATGTCAGGTACAAGGAGAACTATACCCACTTTTTGTGAACAAGACGAAAGAACCCTCAGAAGATTAAGAAGAGCTGAAAGAGGGAAATACATTGTTGGAGAAGAGGATTCAGAAGGAGAAGACCAAGTCATGGAGGGCAATTCACATAACCATGCTGAGGGAGCTACCAATACTAACATTCCAGAGGGAGTTGCCAATAATAACAACCCACCTCAAAGGAGAGTTCTAGCTTCTTACACTCTCCCAAATCCAAGACATTGTGGGAGCAGTATACTCGCCCCCAACGTTCATGCAAACAATTTTGAATTGAAGCCTCAACTGATCCCTTGTGCAAAACAATTGCTCATATGGAGGAGGCCCCCTTGAGGATCCAAATCAACACCTATCTGTCTTCCTAAGAATTTGCGAAACTGTCAAGACAAATGGTGTGCATCCAGATATTTACAAGCTGCTATTATTCCCATTTTCTTTGAGGGATAAGGCATTTCAATGGCTGGAGACATTCCCCAAGGAAAGTATCAACACTTGGGATGATCTGGTGAATAAATTTCTATCCAAGTTCTATCCACCTCAGAGAATCATCGGGTTGAAAACAGAGGTGCAAACATTCACTCAAATGGATGGGAAAACATTGTATGAAGCATGGGAAAGATACAAAACCTTGATTAGAAAATGTCCACCTGAAATGTTTAGTGAATGGGATAAACTTCAAAACTTCTATGAAGGGTTGACTGAAAAATCTCAAGAATCTTTGGATTACTCTGCAGGAGGCTTACTACAGTTGATGAATACAGCCGAAGAAGCTCAGAATCTCATAGACATGGTGACAAATAACCAATACTTCTTTGCTCATCAGAGGCAACGCCAACCTATTCAAAAGAAGGGTGTATTGGAACTAGAAGGAGTGGATACTATCTTAGCACAGAACAAGTTGATGCACCAACAAATCCAGCAACAAATGGAGATGATGGCTAAGAGAATAGATGGCCTCCAACTAGCTTCAGTGAGTACAACAAATCAGGCTTCAATTGAATGGGTCAAAATGAAATAGGCAATGTTGAGCAGCAACAAGAACAAGTTCAATACATGCAAAATACCTCAAGTTCATTTCAAAATGACTTTCATGGTGACACATACAACTCATCCTGGAGGAATCACCCTAACCTGAGATGGGGTGATAATCAAAACCAGTGGCAGAAGAACAACAACTCCAACCATTCCCGTAACATACACAACCAAAACCACTCATCCAACAACACTAACCAATACAAGAAACCATAAAACACATATCAACCACCTCACCACAATTCACAAACTCATCAAAATAGCATTCCCGCACCAACATCTAACCCCCAAAACTATCACACTACCTCTACAAATAACTTCCAGCAACCACATTCCAACCCCATCATACCACCAATAGACCATCATGAAAGCAGACTTTCAAGTCTTGAGGCATTCATACAAGCAATTGCTCAGTCCACTCAAAGCTTGGTCAAAGTGCAAGAGAGAAATGAAGCTACCATGAAGAGCCTTGAACGACAAGTGGGACAATTGGCTAAACAAGCTAAACGGCCAACCAATATCCTCCCAAGTGACACAGTACCCAACCCAAGAGAAGAATGCAAAGCTTTCCAATTGAGAAGTGGCAAGGTAATTGGAGAAAGTCCTAACAAAGAAGTAATAAAACTCAACGAGCAAGGCACATCAAGCAAGCAAGATGAAGACAAGATAGCAACACCTCAAGAGGGCAAGGAAGATGAAAAGCCACAAAGCAAGACACCCACTCCAGACAACCATCTCAATAACAAGGAGAGTGTGAAGTCACAACAGGAGGACAAGAATGAAGGAGTGAAAGCATATGTACCCAAGCTTCCATATCCAACCAGGATACACAAAGGAACGAAAGATCAACAATTTCCAAGGTTCTTGGAAATCTTTAAGAAACTTGAAATCAACATCCCATTGGCGGAGGCCTTGGAACAAATGCCACTATATGCAAAGTTTCTCAAAGAATTAATCACCAAGAAGAGAAGTTGGCAAGAGAAAGAAACAGTGATTCTCACTCAAGAGTGTAGCGCCATTATTCAAAGGGGACTGCCACCAAAACTCAAGGATCCAGGCAGCTTCCTCATACCATGCACAATTGGGAGTATAGCCATTGACAAATCACTCTGTGACCTGGGAACAAGCATTAACTTAATGCCCCTTACCATGATGAAGAAAATGATGATAGAAGAGTTGAAACCCACAAGGATGTCACTCCAACTTGCTGACAGGTCTATCAAAATACCAAATGGTGTAGTTGAGAACCTCTTGGTGAAAGTGGGGAACTTCATATTCCCAGCTGATTTTGTGGTCCTAGATATGGACGAAGAGGGGAGCAACTCAGTTATCCTTGGTAGACCCTTTTTGGCTACAACTAGAACAATCATTGATGTGGAAAAGGGAGAGATGATCTTCAGAGTACATGATGAGCAGATGACCATAAATGTCTTCAAGGCAATGCAACACCCCGTTGAGAAAGAGAGTTGCATGAGGATTGATGTGGTGGATTCTTTAGTTGAAGAAATACTTGAAATAAACCATCAAGTGAAACAGGAGGAAGTCCAAGACATCCAAGGATAAGAAGAGAATAAGTTAGAAACACCAGAGGAACCAAGTGAAGCTAAGAAATAAGAGACACCACAACAAGAGTTGAAACCACTACCCCCTCATCTTAAATATGCATTTCTTGGTGAAAAAGACAGTTTTCCAGTGATCATCAATTCTACATTGAGTGCTGAGGAAGAAGAAAAGCTACTTGTAGTTTTGAGAGCCCACAAAGAGGCGCTGGGGTAGACCATTGATGACTTGAAAGGCATAAGCCCTGCCATATGCATGCACAAAATACTCTTGGAGGAAAATTCTAAACCAGTAGTACAACCTCAGAGAAGATTGAATCCCACAATGAAAGAGGTGGTCCAAAAAGAAGTACTGAAGCTATGTAAAGTTGGGATCATTTACCCTATCTCTGACAGTCCATGGGTTAGCCCAGTTCAAGTAGTACCCAAGAAAGGTGGGATGACTATCATTGTCAATGAGAAGAATGAGCTTATTCCAACAAGAACAGTGACTGGATGGAGGATGTGCATCGACTATAGGAGGCTGAATGATGCCACATGAAAGGACCATTTTCCCCTGCCTTTCATTGACCAGATGCTGGAAAGGCTGGCTGGCCATGCTTATTACTGTTTCCTTGACGGATACTCTGGATATAACCAAATCGTAGTTGACCCCATGGATCAAGAGAAGACTTCCTTTACCTGCCCTTTTGGAGTCTTTGCTTACAGGAGAATACCATTCGGGTTGTGTAATGCCCCAACTACCTTTCAGAGATGCATGCTATCAATCTTCTCGGACATGGTAGAAAAATTTATTGAAGTCGTTCTTGGGCGTAAAGTTTCAAACAAGGATATAGAGGTTGATAGAGCTAAAATAGAAATCATTGAAAAACTCCCTGTACCTATCAATGTAAAGGTAGTTAGAAGCTTCTTAGGCCATGCTGGATTCTATAGAAGATTCATCAAAGATTTTTCCAAAATAGCAAAGCCACTAAGCAATCTGCTAGTGGTGAACAACCCTTTCCTCTTTGATGATGAATGTAAACATGCTTTTGAAACTCTAAAAGCTAAGTTAACCACAGCACCAATCATCACACCCCCAAGTTGGGGACTACCTTTTGAACTCATGTGTGATGCAAGTGACCTTGCAATTGGTGCTGTGTTGGGGCAGAGGAAGGAAAAGAAGCTTTATGTTATCTACTATGCAAGTAAAGTGTTGAATGAAACTCAAAGAAATTACACTACAACAGAGAAAGAGTTGCTAGCTGTGGTGTATGCTTTTGATAAATTTAGACAATATTTGATTGGATCTAAAGTTTTAGTGTATACTGACCATGTTGCTCTTAAGTATCTCATGTCAAAACAGGATGCCAAACCAAGGCTAATCAGATGGGTACTACTCCTACAAGAGTTTGACATTGAGATAAAGGATATGAAGGGTAGTGAAAATTAAGTTGCTGACCATCTATCAAGAGTGCCACAAGATACATGTCAAGACAATCTTCAATCAATAAATGAGGAATTTCCAGATGAGCACCTCTTGCAGATTCAATATGTTCCTTGGTTCGCAGACATGGCAAACTACAAGGCAGGAAGGATCATACCATAAGAATACACAAAACAACAAGTCAAGAAGTTGTTACATGAGGCTAAGTTCTTCTTCTGGGATGAGCCATTTCTATTCAAAAAATGCCCAGATGGAATGATAAGAAGGTGTGTACCGGAGGTTGAGATGAAGGACATACTATGGCATTGTCATAACTCAAGCTTTGGTGGCCATTTTGGAGCTGAAAGAACTGCTGCAAAGGTACTTCAAAGCAGTTTTTACTGGCCTTCAATATTCAAGGATGCTAGAGACTTTGTGTGCCATTGTAATGAGTGTCAAAGAACAGGGAGTTTGACAAGGAAAAATGAGATGCCTCAGAAATTTATCTTGGAAGTGGAACTCTTTGATTTGTGGGGAATAGACTTCATGGGACCCTTTCCTCCATATTACACATTCAAATACATTTTGGTGGCAGTGGAGTATGTTTCAAAATGGGTAGAGGCAATAGCCACCACCACATGTGATACCAACGTGGTGCTGCAATTCCTAAAGAGAAACATCTTCACATGATTTGGAGTGCCCAAGGGACTTATAAGTGATGGGGGAAGCCACTTCTGTAACAAGCAACTAAACTCTCTACTCCATAAATATGGAGTTACTCACAAAGTGGCCACACCTTATCACCCACAGACAAATGGGCAAGCTGAACTTGCTAACAGAGAGCTAAAGAGGATCCTGGAGAAAACTGTGGGAGCAACAAGAAAGGATTGGGTTCGGAAGCTGGATGATGCACTTTGGCCATACAGAACAGCATTCAAAATGCCAATAGAAAAATCTCCATTTCAGCTGGTGTATGGGAAAGCATGCCATCTCCCTGTGGAGCTTGAACACAAGGCCTTTTGGGCCACCAAACTTTTGAATTTAGATGCTCAAGTAGTAGGAGAAAAGAGGTTACTACAACTCAATGAATTGGAGGAGTTCAGATTGGAAGCCTATGAAAATGCCATAATATACAAAGAAAGAGCAAAAATGTGGCATGACAAGAGGATATCCCAAAGGACATTCGAACCAGGCCAAAAGGTGTTGCTATTCAACTCAAGACTAAAGATTTTCCCTGGGAAGCTAAGGTCTAGATGGACTGGTCCATACACCATCACCAAAGTATCTCCTCATGGCTATGTGGAATTACTTGATGAGACTTCAAAACAAACTTTCACAGCAAATGGACATAGGGTGAAACTTTATCTTGGTGGCCCCTGGAGCAAGGAAGAAAATGTGCACTTACTAACATGAGCAAAAGAGCGGCAATGTCAAGCTAAGGACGATAAACAAGCACTTCATGGGAGGCAACCCATGCACAGGAGTCTTTTATTTTCATGCTTTAGTGATAATAAAGAGTAAACTAGCACATAGTGTATGCAAAGAACTAAGTTTGGTGTAACCAATCTCAAAATAATTGCAAAAGTTTTTTTTTCAACACTTAGTCACAAACCAAGTTTGGTGTCCATACGTACACGAAAATACTAGACCATAGAACAATTTTTAGTAATACAAAAAAAAAAAAAGAAAGGGAGCGTGTTTTCTTTTGGCACATGTTTGAAACACTTCAAGAATCTCAATGTTTTGGAATTTGGTTGCAGGGAAGTGAAAGAAAGAAGTGATGGAGAATCTTGAAGAAAAGTCACGGACACACAAGGAAAAGAAAGTCACATGAGTCTTGAAGTGTGTGCATTGAAAAAGGCAACTTATCATGCAATGGGTACAAAGAAGCATGCTTCCCATACTGTGACCGAACCATCAAAACCATTCTCCCACCATAAATATGACTCTAAAACACCCCAACCACAATCATCAAACCTCACTTTGCCCTCACTTCCATATCTCCTACTCCCCATCACCATAGTTCATCAAAATCCCCCTAACCTATCCGAAACACTCCCTTCTTCATTCCCCCTCACAATCACTCTCAAGATTGTATTTCCCTTACCTAGTCACCATATCCACCTGCACCCCTTCATAAACATTTTCTTTATGCTTGAGGATAAGCATTCATCTAAGTTTGGTGTTGGAAGATTTGACCCTTGCAATTGAATTTCAATGGCCTCATCATCAAGAGCTAGGAGAGAAGATGAAGGACAAAGCCACTTTGATCGAAGGAGATTCAAATCCAAACACAATGAGCGCATCTTTAGTTGGATGTCAGGCAAAGATGTTGTCCCGGAGTTACCTTTCAAGCTAAGAAAGGAGGAATATTCTGAGATACAAAAAATAATTAGAAAGAGGGGATGGGAGCTTCTCTGTAACCAACCTCAATAAGTAAGCATGCTTCTCATCCATGAGTTTTACACTAATGTGATAAGAGAATTTGATGATGAAGAACCATACATGAGTTATGTAAGAGGGGTGACGGTTGACTTTAGTCCAAACGCCATCAATAGGGTGCTAAAGGTCAAACCAAAACGGTTCAAACAAGCTAGCTATGAGGAAAGGGTTGAAAATGATCCAAGATATGTGGATGTGTTGAGTGACTTATGCAGAGTAGGCACGGATTGGGTGTTGGATTCACATGGACAACCACTCAAACTCAGGAGAGGTGATCTCATACCTCAAGCAAAAGGATGGCATGACATAGTGAGGAGATCATTGATCTCTACTTCAAATAATTCCGAAGTGATAGTGAATAGAGCAATAATGATCCACTGCATAATGAAAGGAGGAGAGATCAATGTTGGAGAGATTATAGCCAAGAACATCATTGACATAGCTCAAAAGGTCAAACAGGACAGCTGGCTAGGATATCCCAGTACTATTCTGCGCTTATGTGAAGAAGCTAGAATTCCTCTCGAAGAATTTGAAGAAACTGACGTGGTCTCTATTGGAAAACCCCTCACCAGGGAAAGATTGGAATTTATCACCACAACCCAATTGGAGAGGCAACCTTTAGCAAGAAAAAAGAAAAGGAAAGAAGCAAGACAAGAAGAAGAGCACCAAGAAATGGAAGATACAAGTACCTTGAACATGAATCAACTCCAAGCCGCTTTGGAAGGACTCTCTGGACAATATTCACAAATTCAAAGGAACCAAGAGGAACAAGCTCAACAACAAAGGGACCTTTGGCAGGTGATGAATCAGCAAAGAGAAGTTCAAGTTCAATGGATGAGCCAACAAAATGAATATCAAACACACATGATGGAACTACAACAAGAACAATATGCCAAGATGTATGAAGCCATCAACAATGCAACTGTTGAACATAAAAGATCCATGGAGAAAGTAATACAGGAACAAGCTCAACTAAGGAAAGAGCAAGCTCAGCAAAGGGAACTTCTTAATAGGTTGGATGCTAGACATGATGCATTTCACAGAGAATTCAATGAAAGCAGAATGTTCAGGGAGGCAGACATAGAGATAGACTTGACTATGATATATGCACCCAAGAGAAACTCAGCTACCTTTGTGGAGCACCCCCACTGCTCAACCCACAAATCAAACATTTCAATGAAGCCCGCAAGGTATTCGAAGAGCAAGAACTTGCAAGGGTGAGATTCAATGCTGAGAGGCTAAAGGAGACGATGATAAGCTCAGGAGTATGGCAAAGAGAATAGGGGGACTCAACAACAAAACAACAAGGGGAAATGAGAAAGAAAAAGAAAGAAGATCCAAAGGGCAAAGGAAAGGGACATTAAGACAAAAGGTGGTGGAGTTCTTTTCTTTAGTACTTTATTAAATAAAGAAGATGTATATCTGAAATATGGTGTACCTTCTAAGTTGTTTTCTTTTATGCATTAGCAGTTATCTTGCCTATTTCATGTAACACTCACATGCTTGGAATGTTTGTTTGTCTTAAGTATTTTCACTTGACAATGGAATAAGAGATGTAGTTTGAATAAGAACAGAGAGAAATCTAGCCTAAGAGAATAAGATAGTCAGATACAAAGTGTAGTACATATATGCTTTCATTGTGAACAAAATCAAGAGCTCAAGAAATCAAAAGGAGTTAAGATGCTTGCTTACATAAAACTAGTTGGCTAAGGGTCATAAGACTCAAGAAGTTAGAAGCACAAAAGATCCTTGACAATGAAGTATTATACAAAATTTTAAAGAGAAATAAAGAAAATAAAGAACAAAAGGAATGAAAGGCTAGGCATCAATGACAAAATTTGGATATGTGTCTGTGGTGATTGATGTTAGGAGACATACTTGGGCTAGTAAATCCGAGGGGTGCTTCATCACCTGGTAACTTGAGTTAACTAACTCGGAATTATCGATTGAAAACTCACAATCAAGAGTAGCTCTATAACAGAACATTTAGCAACCCAAAGAGGTGCTGGACACCACTATCCAAATAAGATTTTAATGTTAAATGCCTGTGATTGAATGTGTTAAGGAAAGAGGCTTGAGTTAGTAAATCTTTAAGAGTGCTTCAACACTTAACAACTTAAACCAACTGGTTTGGGATTGTTGATTGAAAGCTTATGCTAAAGAGCCGCCTTAAAACAAGATTTTTAGCTCAATTGAAATAAAGGAAAAGTGAAAAAAAAAAAAGAGAAAAGGGAAGTAGAGAAAAAGAATAACTTAAGGACTATGTGCTGAGGTAAAGAAAAAGAGTCTAGTGAAACTAACCAACCTAGTAATGGAGCAAGCATTTCAACTAGAAATTAAGATTAGCCTTGATTAGTTCCACTAAACAGATGACTACACAATTGAGGATGACATTTTTTTTGGAAGAATTCTTCTCTGTTAAAATATTCAACTCTTGCATCTTAAATTCTGTGGTCAAATTATTCTATTTCTTGCTTGAGGACAAGCAATATTTTAAGTTCGGTGTTGTGATGCATTCGCATATTTGCCACATTAGCTAGTCTATTTAGTTAGTTTTAGCTTAGTTTCACTCATTTTTCTTTGAATTTAAACAAGTGTTCTTATGAGTTTTGTTTTCATACATAAGAATACCAAGGACCATGTTAATTGTAGCCAAATTCATGCAAATGATTCAAGGAATGCATAAATGAATGAGTATGAATGAATCTCATGAAATTGATTGCATGAATTGGTAAGATTTTGAAGCAATTTCCTTTGTCAATGATAGGTGATGAAACAATAAAGCATTGAAGCAAGAATGAAGCAAGCAAGTGGCTAACAACTCCTTCAGAAATAGCAATGTGCACGTTGCCAACTTGGGATTCAAGTTGGCAACGCCATTGAAGCTTCACTTGAGGAAGAGCACAAACAACCTTGCAAGAAAGTGGTCTCCTGTGAGAACTATGCACGTTGCTAACTTGGAGTTATAATGGAATGCTTGGCAACAACTCAAGAAGCAAGTTGGGCAAGAAGAGGAGGAGTTGTTGGCGTTGCCAACTTGGAGAAAGGGTGAGTGTTTGAAGGCAACGCCAAGCAGCCCTGGAGAAGCACATGTTGGCGTTGCCAACGCCAGGAACCATAGGCGTGTTCCTAGGCAATGCCAGGCAGCCCTGGAGAAGCACATGTTGGCGTTACCAACGCCAGGCAGCCCTGGAGAAGCACATTTGGGCGTTGCCAACTTGGAGAAAGGAGTGAGTGTTTGATGGCAACGCAAGGCAGCCCTGGAGAGCACATTTGGGCGTTGCCAACTTGGAGAAAGGAGTGAGTGTTTGATGGCAACGCAGGCAAGCAAGGAATTGGGCCAGGGAGGAGCTCGAGGGCGTTGCCAACGTGGGAATGAAGAAGCGTTATTCAAGGCAACGCTGAGCTAGAAGATTTTGCCCAGAGAAGAAGCTCGAGCACGTTGCCAACGTGCTGCTTCACTGGAGTGTTCCTTGGCAACGCACACAAGCAAGGCTTGGCCCAGGAGGAAGGGAAGCTGGCGTTGCCAATACCAGGAACAAGGGACGTGTTTCTTGGCAACGCACACAAGCAAGGTTGGCCCAGGAAGAGGAGGAGCTAGCGTTGCCAACGCCAGGAAACATAGGCGTGTTTGGCAACAACTCAAAGCAACAAGCATGGAGCCTTGAGGAGAGGAGCACGAGCACGTTGCCAACTCTAGGAAGAGTTGGAGTGTTTGCTGACAACGCCCAAGCATGGAGGCTGTCCAGGAAAGGAAGCTAATGTTGCCAACTTGGAGATATAGGGGCGTGTTTAGCAACAACTCCAACGAGCTTGGCAGCCTGACCTTACCTCCTTCAATGGAGTATATCTTGAGTTACAAAGCTCCAAATGAGGTGATTCCAACGGCATTTGAAAGTAGACATCCAGATCTTTCCAACCATATATCATAGTATGGGGTTGGCATTCATTTAAAGCTTCAAAAGCTGGCTTCATTTAGAGCTTCAGAATCTGGGCACGTTGCCAACTTGAGAAGAGAGGGGCGTGTTCAGCAATAACTTGGCAGCTTGACCTTACCTTCTTTGAGGGAGCATAACTTGAGTTATAGAGATACAAATTGAGTGCTGCGTTAGAAAGCTGACATTCATAGCTTTCCAACCATATATAATAGTCTATAGTGGAGTATGAAATGTAAGCTCGAATCAGAGTCATCTTTAGGCTCCAAAAACAAGAAAATGAGGTTGAAATTTAAGGAAGAATGAATGGCCTTGGAGGGGAGCACGAGCACGTTGCCAACGTGCCAACAAGAGGGCGTGTTTGAGGACAACGCCAGCCCCATGTTTCAGCCTTGGGAGGCTTGGCACGTTGCCAACTTGAGAAGAAAGGGGCGTGTTTAGCAACAACTTGGCAGCTTGACCTTACCTTCTTTGAGGAAGCATAACATGAGCTAGTACTTTTACTTAGAACTTGTTTTTAGACTTTTTGACACTTAGAAAATTTTCTATTACACTAGCATTTTTTACTTTTTACTTTTTCTCACCGGTTTTCTATTTTGTTTTTCTTGTAACTTTGAATTTTCAGTTTTAAGAACTTCTTCTTCTTCATTCTTCTCTACATTTAGTTTAATTTTTATCTATGCAATTGTTGTTGAAATTGGAGCTATGATTCACTAAACCCCACTTTCATTAGGGGGAAGAGCTCTGCTCATTTGAATGGGTTGACAACTTCTCTTTTTCTTCTCAATTTAAGTGGTTTATCTAAAGAGGAAACTCTTGTTCTTCATAGATTCAATCACCATCGAGAGAGGGATTAATCTATATGAATTATGTGGTAAATTTGAGAAAGAAGTCACATAGTTCAGTTTAGAGTTCTTCCTTTCATGATTTCCTTGATCAATATACTTTGGTTGGTATGTGAGATGTAACCTTCCTTAGTTGAGATTCTGGAAGTTGTGTGGCTTGGATTAGAAAATGAACTTCATCTCTTCTCATGAACAATTAGATCACGAGAGTGGCAATTGGTTGTGTTGAAAGAAATTGAGTTACCAAGAGATTGGAACTCAATTACCCACAATTCGCCATGGATCTATACCCATGATTGAGAAGGAATTGATCAACATCAATTCATGAGAATTTGCATCTCTGATCCCTAATGATCCTTTCCATCATTAATTCTCATCTCTTTTGTTCTTTAGTTGTTTGAATACCCATTACCCAATTTCCTTCTACATTCTTGCAATTTATTATTATTGTCATTTAGATTCTGTTTCTCTAGTTCTTGTTATTTACTCTTATGTTCTCTGAATTTCTGCAACCTTTACTTTCTTGCAATTTATTTTCCATATCATTTAAGTTTCCTGCACTTTAAGTTTTAGTTATTCACTTTCATCTTCTTTCTCTCTTCTAGTTCTTTAAATTCCTTGCCATTTAAATTTTTGCAAATATGTTCAAAAATCACAAATCTCATGAAATCAAAACCATGTTTGCTTGACTAAATCTACCATTTAACTAAAGTTGCTTAATCTACCAATCTTCGTGGGATCGACCTCACTCTAAGTGAGTTTTACTACTTGATACGACCCGGTATACTTGCCGGTAATTACGTGAAATTAATTTTTTGCGTATCAGTATAGTGGATGCGGGTTAGGGTCATATGGTGGTGTTTAGTGGTAAGGGGCTTGTGAGTATGGTGGTTCAAAGTTGTGTTGAGGAGATAGTTCATAAGCATATGGCGGGGCTTGTTGATAATCAAAAGAGCGCTCACCATAGCCATTGCCTTGATATGCATCACAGAACGGTTGTTGATAGTCCATTGGAGGTGGTTGTTGCCATGAGGGTTGATCAAATCCTTGTGGCTCCTCCCATCTTTGATTGTTCTAACCTTGATGCATGTTCTCATTGTAATTTCCTCTTCCTGCAACATAATTGTAACCAGACTCATAGCCAAAGGGGTGAGAGTTCATAGTAGCTAATAAAAATTAAAAATAAAAACAAATAAACAAGCAAAAGAAAATAAAATAAAATAAAATAAAATAAGAGAAAAGATTTGAAATTTGAAAACTGAATTTTGAAATTTGAATTTTAAATTTTGAAATTTGAATTTTGAAATTTGACTTTGAAATAAGATAAGATAAGATTTTTGAAAAAGATATGATTTTTTTGAAAAAAATTGTATTTTGAAATTTAAAACTAAGATAAGATAAGATAAGATAAAAAATTTAAAATTAAAAATCTGAAATTTTTTTTTTCGAAAATAAATCAATTTAAAAGCAAATATTTACAATAACCAATAATAAGGCACACGTTTGCAATTCCCCGGCAACGGCACCATTTTGAAGAACGGAAGACTGACGGTTTAGAATTCAGAATAAATTCCCGTTGCAAGTATAGTTTCTAAACTAAGCAATCATCCTTTCTTACAAACGTTTTGGTTGTCACAAGTAACAAACCCCTTTGAAATTGATAACCGAAGTATTTAACCTCGGGTCGTCTTCTCAAGGAATTGCAGGGAGGTGTTCTTATTATTGGTTATGAGTCTTGTAAATTGGGGGTTTTGAAAGTGAGGAACAGGTAATTTAAATAACAAGGAAAATAAATTGCAGGAATTAATAAATTAATATCTAATAAAACTCTTGGCAAGGTATGAAAATTCGGAAGTCCTACCCTCGTTATTCTTATGAGAATTGAGTTTAATCCCACTTAGTTAACCTTTACGAAAGCAAGGAAAAGTCAAGTGGACTAATTAGTTAGATTTCCCAAGTCCTAGCCAACTCCTAAGGAAAGACTAGAATTAGTGGAATTCCAGTCAATTAGAGGAATTAATTAACAATCACGATAAGTTTAATAACTCAAGAGCCTCCAGTTAATCAATTAAAGCCAAGAATATAAAAAGCTAAATAAGAATCATAAATCTGAAATACCTCAATTTATATCAATTAAAGAAAATCCTAACATGAATGGTTCATAAGCCAATTTGGCAACATAAATCAGATACGACTAAAAGCATTAGAGTAAATAGAAATATAAAAGGAATATTGAACCTGAGAAGAAGTTGAAATAATAAGTTGAAATAATAAAGTTGAAATCCTAATTCCTTTAAGAGGAATCCTAATCCTAAATCCTAAGAGAGAGGAGAGAACCTCTCTCTAAAAACTACATCTAAATTATGAAAAGTGAATAACCTTGAAGGATGTTGATGAATGAATGGATTTTCCCACTTTATAGCCTCTAATCTGTGCTTTCTGGGACGAAAGCTGGGTCAGAAACAACCCAGAAATCGCCCCCAGCGTATTCTGGTACGTACAGGTCGCGGGAAAGTGACGCGGAAGCGTCGTCCACGCGTTTGCGTGTATTGCGTTTCTGCCAGGTCACGCGTCTGCGTGATCCACGCGTTCGCGTTGCCTTGCTTCGGGGCAGTGAAGAACGAAACTCTCGCGCCATCTAGAATTTTCACAACAAATTCGCGTTGTAAGTATAGCTTCTAGACCGACAAGAATTTCTTTCTTACAAAAGTTTTGTTTGTCACTTAAGCAAACCCAATAAAATTGATAACCGAGTATTTAAACCTCGGGTCGTCTTCTCAAGGAATTGTAGGGAGGTATGACTTATTATTAGCTATGGAAAAGGTAGAATTTTGGGTTTTTAATGTAGCAGATAAAAAGCAAGAATAGTAAATGGCAAGAAAGTAAATTGTAAGGAATTAATTTAAATAAATAATAAAACTCTTGGCAAGGTATAAGAACTGGAAGTCCTATCCTTATCAATTGTGATGAGAATTGGATTTTAATCCCACTTAGTTAAGTCAAGTGGACTAATTAGCTTGATCCTCAAGTCTTAGTCAATCCCTGTGGGAAGACTAGCTTTAGAGCGATCTAGATCAATTAGTAATCTACCTATTTCAACCACTGCTTTATTTGATAACTCAAGCATCACCGATTACTTAACCAGAGCCAAAAGGGAAGAGAATCTACTCGAATGAAAATAATTTGGACAAATCAAAAGCATTCATAGCATAAATAAAACAATCTTATAACTGAAATACCTCAAATTATATTAAATAGAATATTCAAATCTAACATGGAGTTCATAAACCAACATTAACAAACTAAAATAAAATAATAGAATAAATAAAAGTAGAAGAACATTGAACCTGGGATTGAGAAGCAATCCTAAAATTAAGAGAAATCCTAAATACTAATCCTAAGAGAGAGGAGAGAACCTCTCTCTCTAAAAACTACATCTAAATTATGGAAAGTGAATTATTCAATGCCTGTTAATGAATGGATGCATTCCCCCACTTTATAGCCTCTAATCTATGTTTTTTGGGCTGAAAACTGGGTCAGAAACAGCCCAGAAATCGCCCCCAGCGTATTCTGGTACGTTCAGGTCACGGCAAAGTGACGTGGAGTCGTCGTCCATGCGTTTGCGAGGATTACACTTTTGCCAGGCCACGCGTCCGCGTGATCTATGCGTTCGTGTCGCCTGGCTTCAGAGCAGCTATGACAAATTATATTACAAATCGAAGCCCCGGATGTTAGCTTTCCAACGCAACTGAAATTGCGTCATTTGGACCTCTGTAGCTCAAGTTATGGTCGTTTGAGTGCCAGGAGGTCAGCCTAGACAGCATTAGCAGTTCCTTCAGTTTCTTGTATTCCTTCCACTTTTGCATGCTTCCTTTCCAACCTCCAAGCCATTCTTACCCTGTAATCTCTGAAAAAACTTAACGCACATATCAAGGAATCGAATGGTAATAAAAGAGGATTAATATTAGCAAATATAAGTCCAAAGAAGCATGTTTTCAATCATAGCACAAATTCAGGAAGGAAAAAGTAAAACCATGCAAATAGTATGAATAAGTGGGTAAAGAGTTGATAAAAACCACTCAGTTGAGCATAAGATTAACCATGAAATAGTGGTTTATCAACCTCCCCACACTTAAACATTAGCATGTCCTCATGCTAAGCTTAAGAGAAGCTATAAGAGAGTGAAGAGGAATGGTAGAAAGTATGGAATGCAACCTATCTATATGAATGCAACTAAATGTGAAATGCTTCTACCTACTTGGTTAAAAAAAACAAACAAGTTCTTCAAGACAAATACAAACCAATTTCCACTAATTCAAATCGTACAATAAAAAGCAAGTAAACTTGTAAGAAGACAGCTCATGAAAGCAGGGAACATAGAGTCAAGCATTAAACCCTTACTGGTGGTGTATATCACTCTAACTCTCAAGTGTCTAGGGTCAATCACTCTACTCTTCCCTAGTCATGCTTTCTAAACTTTGTTCTTCATCTAACCAATCAACAAATATTTAGTATACCAATGCAAACATCATGAGGTCTTTTCAGGGTTGTAATGGGGCTAAGGTAAGGGTGAGGATATATGTATGGCCAAGTGAGCTATAATATGAATCTTTAATTAACCTAAGCTCTCACCTAATATACATATACTCTATATACTTTTAAATTCATGCCTAGCTACCCATAATTCTCACTTTTGTATGATTCCCATACTCATGTACCAAATTTTTTATATTTCTTTACTTTTATCACATGTGCATTGATCTTTTTATTAACTTAGCATTGGGGTAATTTTGTCCCCTTATTTATTTTATGAATTTTTTTTTGAATCATAAAAGCAAACATAACTTATCAATGCACATGAATTTTAATTTTTTTTTTTTAAACATGCAAATGCAAAATGAACAAACAAAGAAAATAAAATAATGGTGTTGGAAAGAAGAAAATAGCTAACCCATGGAGATTGGTATCGACCTCCCCACACTTAAAGATTGCACCGTCCTCGGTGCATGCTGAGATGTGCAGGAGGACGAGTTGTTCCAACTGATGCTTTTATTCAAGGATTGTGCAGATGGACTTGTTTGTCTCCCCCTTTTAGAAGTTTCTCCCTTTTTCCGTCTTCGATGGCCAGCCTGAAAGAAGAGAAAAAGAAGAACAGTTACCCAGAAATAAAGATAAAATAAAATATGGTTGTGTTAATGCCAATAAGGATGGTCTCAATTACATGGTAGCTACAACAGGCAAGTGAGAAAACAGTAGAAGTTCATGGCAAATCAAGAGTGCAAAAATTTGCAACAATAGGAAAGAGAGTGTGGGTAAAGAGAGATAATATAAATTCATGTCAATGTAAAAGTAATATAGGTATAAAAGATTGGCATTGATTAAAATAATATTACCTTACCAGAATAAAACAAGTCACTAAGCACCCAAAATATTTCAAGAGAAGATGCAACAGTTAAATAAGAAAATCAACACCAAAGGAAAAATAATGAATTTAGAAAAGAAAAGAAAAATATGCACTAAATTAAAATGCAATGAATGAAATATGCAAATAAATTAAGTAAAATAGAATGAAGGTGAAAAGGAATGAGAAGTGAAAGAAATAAAGTAAGAAAGAAATAAGAAAAGATAGAAGAAATTAGGATTAGAAAAGAAAAGAGAAGATAATTGGCGCTGATTTGGATGAGTTGTGCGGCGCAGGTGACGCGGACGCGTGAGGGACGCGGTCGCGTGGTGCGCGATAAGGTCATGTGACGCGGACGCGTGAGTCACGTGATCGCGTGGCCTGATTTGTGTGATTGGTGCGAGTGCAGCCTCGCGTTCGCGCAACTCTCTGTTTGAAACTCTTTTTGCCAGATTTTTGGGTGACGCAGTCGCGTGGTTGACGTGATCGCGTGGATGGCCATATTTTGAAAATGACGCGGACGTGTGGGGCACGCGTTCGCGTGGTAAGGCTTGTGCTTCTAGCATCGTTCCAGCCTTACTCTAGCACATGTTTCGGCCATGCACCCCTTTTACGTCGATTTATTGGAGCACGCATTCGCGTGGGTGACACGGATGCGTGGGAGGCTATTTTTCCAAATGACGCGGCCGCGTGGGTCACGCGGACGCGTGGGCATGTTTGTGCCTAAAGCGTGCCTCCAGCCACGCTTTCGTGTGACTCTCTGTTTACTTTCTTTTCTTCACAACGCACTAGTGACGCGGATGCGTCAGCGACGCTGCCGCGTCGCGTGCGTGTTTTTTTTTTTTTAATAATGCAGTATGCAGAATGCAATTCTAATATGAATGTTATGAAATACTCCAGGTTCAATATAATAAAATAAAATAAAACTCGAAAGCAAATAAAACTAAATAAAAAAATGAAAAAAGAACGATCATACCATGGTGGGTTGTCTCCCACCTAGCACTTTTAGTTAAAGTCCTTAAGTTGGACATTTGGGGAGTCCTTTGTTATGGTGGCTTGTGCTTGAACTCATCCAGGAATCTCCACCAATGTTTGTGATTCCAATGGCATCCGGGATCCCAAACTAGGCGCAAAAAGCCTTCAAGCAGGTTAAAGCAAGTGACAAGGCCCCAAGAGTGTTGATTTTTAGACTGAATTCCGGGGTCCCAAACTTTGCTTTTGCACCCGTTTTCTTATTGATCATCATGATTCCATCCGGGTGGTTCAGCTTTAGAATTCTCACTAACCGTCCAAACAACTTCCCAGACCCATTCAATTGAGCTCTACACCAACCTTTGCGTTTAAGCTTAAAGCTTCCAACCATAATGAACCTTGCAGGACAATTCTTACCACTGACCATCTTCCTCTTACTCTTAATTCCACAAAGAGCTCTAAGCTGACCATCCGTCTCTAGTAGCCCATATTCAAGTAGGAAAGTAAAGGTCAAGGATAAGAATTTTACCCACTTGAACGTCGTGTTGGATGGTAATGGCCTTGGGATAAGTGTTTCTAATGAATTTGCAAGCTCCACTCCCTTGTGCTCTTCTCTGACAACTTCCACCTCTTTGCAAGCTTCTTCAATATCAACCTCTTCCTCTTGGTAGCTTTCTTCCAATTCAATCTCCCCTTCACTGCTTTCCAATGGCATGGGAGGTTGTGCTTCTTCTTCTTGAATCTCCATCTCTTGCTCGACCTCTTCCAAGTCCTTAACCATGACATGCCTTGGGGGTTGTATACCCTCCTCAACATCAAATGCAACCGTCTTGGAAGGAAGTTCTATAACCTGACTTTCCCATGGAGGTTCAGCATCTCCTATGTCTGCAACCACTTTTTCCTTTTTAATAATTGCTGCTTTGTCCAGTAGTTTTAATATAAAATCGTACTCATCCTTGATGATATTCTTTCCATGATAACTCCTTTCAACTATTCTTTCATCATCAAGGGTCTCTACTACCTTGACCTTTAGGGCCTCCTCTAGCTCCTTATGAAGTATGGATTCGCGAAGATGATCCCTTCTCTCTTGTTCCATGTCAATAGCATCATTGGGATCATGTTGCTCTTGGATTGATGGATGTGGGTGCTCTTCCATGGATGGTGGTGACGGGATAGAGAGATCATTCTGTGGTTGAAAAGGAAGTGCACTAGAGCTTGAGGGTTGATTGTTGAAGGTAATTGGTGGTCCGATTTGGGCGACGAGAGCTTGTATAGTAGAGTTTAGATCGGTAAGTGCTTTCTCCATGGAGGTTTGGGGTGGATAGGAGGGTTTAATTGTTGGGAGAAAGGGTTCATGCTAGGAAGGTGGTTCATCTTGATAATGATAAGGAGATGGTGTATATTGAGGTGGTGGTTCTGGGTGTGGTTCATATGGTGGTTGGTGTGGTGGATAAGGATTAGGGTCATTTGGAGGTGAATGGTTGTAGGTGGCTTGTGAGTATGGTGGTTCAAAGCTGTGTTGAGGAGGTGGTTTATAAGCGTATGATGGGGCTTGTCGGTAATTACAAGGGGGTCCACCATGACTATTGTCTCGACATGCATTGGTAAATGGTCGTTGTCCATGGTCGTTTGGAAGGTGTTGTTGCCTGAAGGGTTGATCAGATCCTCGTGGCTCTATCCATCTCTGATTATTCTGACCTTGATGCATGTTCCTGTTATAGATTCCATTCCTTACAACAGCATTAGAACCAAACTCAAAGCGATGGGGGTGAGAACTCATAATAGCAAATAAAAATTAAAAACGAAAATAAAAACAAATTTAAATTAAAAGGTTATTGAAATTTAAATTTTGAAATTTGAAAATTAAATTTTGAAATTTGAAAATTATATTTTGAAATCTGAAATTTGAAATTTGAATTTTAAATTTTGAATTTTTGAATTTAATGAGGAAAGAGAAAAAAAATAAAATGACACCAAACTTAAAATTTTTAGATCAAAACGAAGAAAACAACTAAGAACAACTTGAAGGTCAAGATGAACACGAAGAACAACTTGAAGATTAAGATGAACACCAAGAACAAATTTTTTGAAAAATTTTTTAGTAACTAGATAAAAACCAATAACCTCTTAAAAAAAAGAAAAAAATAAAAACAAAAATAAAAACAAATAAACAAGCAAATAGTAAATATTTACAATAACCAATAATAAGGCACACCTTTGCAATTCCCCAGCAACGGTGCCATTTTGAAGAACGAAACTCTCGCGCGATCTAGAATTTTCACAATAAATTCGCGTTGTAAGTATAGCTTCTAGACCGACAAGAAATCCTTTCTTACAAAAGTTTTGTTTGTCACTTAAGCAAACCCAATAAAATTGATAACCGAGTATTTAAACCTCGGGTCGTCTTCTCAAGGAATTGCAGGGAGGTATGACTTATTATTAGCTATGAAAAAGGTAGAATTTTGGGTTTTTAATGTATAAGATAAAAAGCAAGAATAGTAAATGGCAAGAAAGTAAATTGTAAGGAATTAATTTAAATAAATAATAAAACTCTTGGCAAGGTATAAGAACTGGAAGTCCTATCCTTATCAATTGTGATGAAAATTGGATTTTAATCCCACTTAGTTAAGTCAAGTGGACTAATTAGCTTGATCCTCAAGTCCTAGTCAATCCCTGTGGGAAGACTAGCTTTAGAGTGATCTAGATCAATTAGTAATCTCCAAATTTCAACCACTGCTTTATTTGATAACTCAAGCGTCACCAATTACTTAACTAGAGCCAAAAGGGAAGAGAATCTACTCGAATAAAAATAATTTGGACAAATCAAAAGCATTCATAGCATAAATAAAACAATCTTATAACTAAAATACCTCAAATTATATTAAATAGAATATTCAAATCTAACATGGAGTTCATAAACCAACATTAACAAACTAAAATAAAATAAAAGAACAAATAAAAGTAGAAGAACATTGAACCTGGGATTGAGAAGCAATCCTAAAATTAAGAGAAATCCTAAATACTAATCCTAAGAGAGAGGAGAGAACCTCTCTCTCTAAAAACTACATCTAAATTATGAAAAGTGAATTATTCAATGCCTGTTAATGAATGGATGCATTCCCCCACTTTATAGCCTCTAATCTATGTTTTTTGGGCTGAAAACTGGGTCAGAAACAGCCCAGAAATCGCCCCCAGCGTATTCTGGTACGTTCAGGTCGCGGCAAAGTGACGTGGAGGCGTCGTCCACGCGTTCGCGTCACCTGGCTTCAGAGCAGCTATGACAAATTATATTTCAAATCGAAGCCCCGGATGTTAGCTTTCTAACGCAACTAGAACTGCGTCATTTGGACCTCTGTAGCTCAAGTTATGGTCATTTGAGTGCCAGAAGGTCAGGCTAGACAGCTTTAGCAATTCCTTCAGTTTCTTGTATTCCTTCCACTTTTGCATGCTTCCTTTCTATCCTCCAAGCCATTCTTACCCTGTAATCTCTGAAAACACTTAACGCACATATCAAGGCATCGAATGGTAATAAGAGAGGATTAATATTAGCAAATATAAGTCCAAAGAATCATGTTTTCAATCATAGCACAAATTCAGGAAGGAAAAAGTAAAACCATGCAAATAGTATGAATAAGTGGATAAAGAGTTGATAAAAACCACTCAGCTGAGCATAAGATAAACCATGAAATAGTGGTTTATCAACCTCCCCACACTTAAACATTAGCATGTCCTCATGCTAAGCTTAAGAGAAGCTATAAGAGAGTGAAGAGGAATGGTAGAAAGTATAGAATGCAACCTATCTATATGAATGCAACTAAATGTGAAATGCTTCTACCTACTTGGTTAAAAAAACAAACAAGTTCTTCAAGACAAATACAAACCAATTTCCACTAATTCAAATCGTACAATAAAAAGCATGGTGTTGGAAAGAAGAAAATAGCTAACCCATGGAGATTGGTATCGACCTCCCCACACTTAAAGATTGCACCGTCCTCGGTGCATACTGAGATGTGCAGGAGGACAGGTTGTTCCAACTGATGCTTTTATTCAAGGATTGTGCAGATGGACTTGTTTGTCTCCCCCTTTTAGAAGTTTCTCCCTTTTTCCGTCTTTGATGGCCAGCCTGAAAGAAGAGAAAAAGAAGAACAGTTACCCAGAAATAAAGATAAAATAAAATATGGTTGGGTTAATGCCAATAAGGATGGTCTCAATTACATGGTAGCTACAACAGGCAAGTGAGAAAACAGTAGAAGTTCATGGCAAATCAAGAGTGCAAAAATTTGCAACAATAGGAAAGAGAGTGTGGGTAAAGAGAGATAATATAAATTCATGTCAATGTAAAAGTAATACAGGTATAAAAGATTGGCATTGATTAAAATAATATTACCTAACCAGAATAAAACAAGTAACTAAGCACCCAAAATAATTCAAGAGAAGATGCAATAGTTAAATAAGAAAATCAACACCAAAGGAAAAATAATGAATTTAGAAAAGAAAAGAAAAATATGCACTAAATTAAAATACAATGAATGAAATATGCAAATAAATTAAGTAAAATAGAATGAAGGTGAAAAGGAATGAGAAGTGAAAGAAATAAAGTAAGAAAGAAAGAAGAAAAGATAGAAGAAATTAGGATTAGAAAAGATAAGAGAAGATAATTGGCGCTGATTTGGATGAGTTGTGCGGCGCAGGTGACGCGGACGCGTGAGGGACGCGGTCGCGTGGTGCGCGATAAGGTCAGGTGACGCGGACGCGTGGGTCACGCGATCGCGTGGCCTGATTTGTGTGATTGGCGCGAGTGCAGCCTCGCGTTCGCGCAACTCTCTATTTGAAACTCTTTTCGCCAGATTTTTGGGTGACGCGGTCGCGTGGTTGACGCGATCGCGTGGATGGCCATATTTTGAAAATGACGCGGACGTGTGGGGCATGCGTTTGCGTGGTAAGGTTTGTGCTTCTAGCACCGTTCCAGCCTTACTCTAGCACAACTTTCGGCCATGCACCCCTTTTACGTCGATTTGTTGGAGCACGCGTTCGTGTGGGTGACGCGGACGCGTGGGAGGCTATTTTTCCAAATGACGCGGCCGCGTGGGTCACGCGGACGCGTGGTCATGTTTGTGCCTAAAGCGCGCCTCCAGCCATACTTTCGCGTGACTCTCTGATTACTTTCTTTTCTTCACAACGCACTAGTGACGTGAACGCGTCAGCGACGCTGCCACGTCGCGTGCGTGTTTTTCTTTTTTTTAATAATGCAGTATGCAGAATGCAATGCTAATATGAATGTTATGCAAAACTCCAGGTTCAATATAATAAAATAAAATAAAACTCGAAAACAAATAAAACTAAATAAAAAAATGAAAAAGGAACGATCATACCATAGTGGGTTGTCTCCCACCTAGCACTTTTAGTTAAAGTCCTTAAGTTGGACTTTTGGGGAGTCCTTTGTTATGGTGGCTTGTGCTTGAACTCATCCAGGAATCTCCACCAATGTTTGTGATTCCAATGGCCTCCGGGATCCCAAACTAGGCACAGAAAGCCTTCAAGCAGGTTAAAGCAAGTGACAAGGCCCCAAGAGTGTTGATTTCTAGACTGAATTCCGGGGTCCCAAACTTTACTTTTGCACCCGTTTTCTTGTTGATCATCATGATTCCATCCAGGTGGTTCAGCTTTAGAATTCTCACTGAACCATCCAAACAACTTCCCAGACCCATTCAATTGAGCTCTACACCAACCTTTGCATTTAAGCTTAAAGCTTCCAACCATAATGAACCTTGCAGGATAATTCTTACCACTGACCATCTTCCTCTTACTCTTAATGCCACAAAGAGCTCTAAGCTGACCATCCGTCTCTAGTAGCCCATATTCAAGTAGGAAAGTAAAGGTCAAGGATAAGAATTTTACCCACTTGAATATCGTGTTGGACGATAATGGCCTTGGAATAGGTGTTTCTAATGAATTTGCAAGCTCCACTCCCTTGTGCTCTTCTCTGACAACTTCCACCTCTTTGCAAGCTTCTTCAATATCAACCTCTTCCTCTTGGTAGCTTTCTTCCAATTCAATCTCCTCTTCACTGCTTTCCAATGGCATGGGAGGTTGTGCTTCTTCTTCTTGAATCTCCATCTCTTGATCGACCTCTTCCAAGTCCTTAACCATGACATGCCTTGGGGGTTGTTGATGTGTGGAAAATGATCCAACACGAAACTAACCGGAAAGTGTATCGGGTCGTATCAAGTAATAATAACTCACATGAGTGAGGTCGATCCCACAGGGATTGAAGGATTGAGCAATTTTAGTTTAGTGGTTGATTTAGTCAAGCGAATCAAGTATTGGTTGAGTTGTTTGCAATTGGCAAAAACTAAATTACTTGAAATGTAAAGGGAGAGGGGTAAAATGCAGTAAATTAAAGAGCAGGAAAGTAAAGAAGCAGAATCTTAAAGTGCAAGTAATGTAAATTACAAAAACTTAGATTGCAAGAAATGTAAATGGCTGAAACTTAAAGTGCAAGAAATATAAATTGCTTGAATTATAAAAGGAATTAGGAGCTGAGATTGCAGAATTTAAACAAGAACAAGTAAATTGCATTAAACAGGAAAGTAGAGGATGAATTGAATTGAAGTAGGTCTCAAACAGAAAAGTGAAAATACTTGAAGAGTTTAAAAACAGAAAGTGATTGGTGCTTAATTTGCAGCAATGTAAAAGATGGTTGAAGATCTCAGGGGTGGAAGAGACTAGATAACAAGTCTAGATCTCAAATCCTTCCTTGATCCAACAAGAACAATTGCAAAAGAAGTAAAGAAAAGCAAATTGCAGAGAGAGTAGAAGATGAAGCAGTAAAGTAAATAGAAATTGAAATTCAATTATGCAGAGAAAGTAAACAAGAGATCTCAAGGTAAGATTGAAACAGAAGTTCTTCAATTCTTCACCCAAGATCCAAAGCAAGGAAATAAAAGAGTGCTCAAGCAAGAACAAGGAAGAAGAGAGATCAATTCTCCTTCCCAATTCTCTAAGATCTAAATTCCCAAGTAAAAGCTCAAAAATGAAATTGAAAGTTTAAAAGAAAAATTCAAAGTAGTGTCTAGAGGTCCTAATTACATCAAACTAGCTCCTATTTATACACTTTCTATTCTTGGATTTTGGAATTTGGATGGGCTTTTGATTTGGTGAAGAAATGAATTAAATTGGATTTTTAATTGAATTTTCAGCCCATGTAAAAAATTTGCTCCCAGGAGGATGCTCAGCTCAAGTGGGGAGCTGAGCATTGAAGCTTTGTGTGGGGAGTCTTGCGTAGCGTGCTAGGTTGGGGAAGGCACCAGGGGAATGCTCTGCTCACAAGGTGAGCTGAGCATTGGGGCCTTGTGCACATGTCTTGCGCGTGTCTTGCTCCCTGGCCATGTCAAATGTTGCGCGCTCCTTTCCTTGGTCCGTGTCAAGCTCTTGTGTGATGCACCAAGGAGTAGCGCTCTGCTCTCCAAGTGAGCTGAGCATTGGAGCTTCCAAGGGAGGTCCTTGGTTCGAAACTTGAGGGAAGCATGCGCTGGTGCCATTTTCCTTGGGTTCCTTGTAGCTCCTTGCTCCTTGCTTCCTCAAGGTGTTGAGTTCGAACCTTGGGGGATGCATTTGGCCAATTTTTGGCTTATTTTCCTTGTGAGTAGCGCTCCCCTCCCTCCCTAGGGTCATGGGTTCAAACCTTGGAGCAAGCATTGGCAACTTATTTCCTTTGATTTATTTCTTGTGAGAGCCCGATAATGCTCCCTTGGTGAGCTGAGCATTGTTTCTCTTTTCCTTGTTTCTTGTTTCTCAAATTGTGCTCAGCTCTCAAGGGGAGCAGAGCATTGAAATGATGCTTCCTTGGTTTATTGTTGTGCTCCTTTGGAGAGCACCGAGCTCTTGGGGAGAGCATTATGGCCTCCCTCCTTCATTGTGCCACACTTCCTCATTTTCTTTGCCACACTTTTCTTTTCCTTGAGCTACACTTTTTAAGCAACGCTTTCTTATTTTCTTCTTTTCTTCACCTACAAATAATCAAAACAACCAATCAAAGTATCACCAAATTCACAAGGTTTATAAATCATTAAAACTCAATTAAATGGTGGTTGTTTGATTCAAAGAAACCATGCATTTCCATTTCAAATTACTTACTTAGAATGCAAGAAAGTGCATAAAACCAAATAAAAACAAAGAAAAAGACTAGTGAAACTAGGCTAAGATGACTTGTCATCAGTTGTATACCCTCCTCAACATCAAATGCAACCGTCTTGGAAGGAGGTTTTATAACCTGACTTTCCTATGGAGGTTCAGCATCTCCTATGTCTGCAACCACTTTTTCCTTTTTAATAATTGTTGCTTTGTCCAGTAGTTTTAATATAAAATCGTACTCATCCTTGATGATATTCTTTCCATGATAACTCCTTTCAACTATTCTTTCATCTTCAATGGTCTCTACTACCTTCACCTTTAGGGCCTCCTCTAGCTCCTTATGAAGTATGGATTCGCGAAGATGATCCCTTCTCTCTTGTTCCATGTCAATAGCATCATTGGGATCATGTTGCTCTTGGATTGATGGATGTGGGTGCTCTTCCATGGATGGTGTTGATGGGATGGAGAGATCATTCTGTGGTTGAAAAGGAAGTGCACTAGAGCTTGAGGGTTGATTGTTGAAGGTAATTGGTGGTCCGATTTGGGCGACGAGAGCTTGTATAGTAGAGTTTAGATCGGTAAGTGCTTTCTCCATGGAGGTTTGGGGTGGATAGGAGGGTTTAATTGTTGGGAGAAAGGGCTCATGGTAGGAAGGTGGTTCATCTTGATAATGATAAGGAGATGGTGTATATTGAGGTGGTGGTTCTGGGTGTGGTTCTTATGGTGGTTGGTGTGGTGGATAAGGATTAGGGTCATATGGAGGTGAATGGTTGTAGGTGGCTTGTGAGTATGGTGGTTCAAAGCTGTGTTGAGGAGGTGGTTTATAAGCGTATGATGGGGCTTGTCGGTAATTACAAGGGGTCCACCATGACTATTGTCTCGACATGCATTGGTAAATGGTCGTTGTCCATGGTCGTTTGGAAGGTGTTGTTGCCTGAAGGGTTGATCAGATCCTCGTGGCTCCATCCATCTCTGATTGTTTTGACCTTGATGTATGTTCCCGTTATAGCTTCCATTCCTTACAATAGCATTAGAACCAAACTCAAAGCGATGGGGATGAGAACTCATAATAGCAAATAAAAATTAAAAATGAAAATAAAAACAAATTTAAATTAAAAGGGTAATGAAATTTAAATTTTGAAATTTGAAAATTAAATTTTGAAATTTAAAATTTAAATTTTGAATTTTTGAAATTTAATGAGGAAAGAGAAAAACAATAAAATGACACCAGACTTAAAATTTTTAGATCAAAACGAAGAAAACAACTAAGAACAACTTGAAGGTCAAGATGAACACGAAGAACAACTTGAAGATCAAGATGAACACCAAGAACAAATTTTTTGAAAAATTTTTTAGTAACTAGATAAAAACCAATAACCTCTTAAAAAAAAGAAAAAAATAAAAACAAAAATAAAAAGAAATAAACAAGCAAATAGTAAATATTTACAATAACCAATAATAAGGCACACGTTTGCAATTCCCCAGCAACGGCACCATTTTGAAGAACGAAACTCTCGCGCGATCTAGAATTTTCACAATAAATTCGCGTTGTAAGTATAGCTTCTAGACCGACAAAAATTCCTTTCTCACAAAAGTTTTGTTTGTCACTTAAGCAAACCCAATAAAATTGATAACCGATTATTTAAACCTCGGGTCGTCTTCTCAAGGAATTGCAGGGAGGTATGACTTATTATTAGCTATGGAAAAGGTAGAATTTTGGGTTTTTAATGTATAAGATAAAAAGCAAGAACAGTAAATGGCAAGAAAGTAAATTGTAAGGAATTAATTTAAATAAATAATAAAACTCTTGGCAAGGTATAAGAACTGGAAGTCCTATCCTTATCAATTGTGATGAGAATTGGATTTTAATCCCACTTAGTTAAGTCAAGTGGACTAATTAGCTTGATCCTCAAGTCCTAGTCAATCCCTGTGGGAAGACTAGCTTTAGAGCGATCTAGATCAATTAGTAATCTCCCAATTTCAACCACTGCTTTATTTGATAACTCAAGCGTCACCAATTACTTAACCAGAGCCAAAAGGGAAGAGAATCTACTCGAATAAAAATAATTTGGACAAATCAAAAGCATTCATAGCATAAATAAAACAATCTTATAACTGAAATACCTCAAATTATATTAAATAGAATATTCAAATCTAATATGGAGTTCATAAACCAACATTAACAAACTAAAATAAAATAATAGAATAAATAAAATTAGAAGAACATTGAACCTGGGATTGAGAAGCAATCCTAAAATTAAGAGAAATCCAAAATACTAATCCTAAGAGAGAGGAGAGAACCTCTCTCTCTAAAAACTACATATAAATTATGAAAAGTGAATTATTCAATGCCTGTTAATGAATGGATGCATTTTCCCACTTTATAGCCTCTAATCTATGTTTTCTGGGCTTAAAACTGGGTCAGAAACTGCCCAGAAATAGCCCCCAGCGTATTCTGGTACGTTCAGGTCACGGCACAGTGACGCGGAGGCGTCGTCGACGCGTTTGCGCGGATTGCACTTTTGCCAGGTCACGCGACCGCGTGATCCATGCTTTCACGTCGCCTGGCTTTGGTGCAGCTAGGACAAATTATATATCAAATCGAAGCCCCAGATGATAGCTTTCCAACACAACTAAAACCGGATCATTTGGACCTCTGTAGCTCAAGTAATGGTCGTTTGAGTGCCAGGAGGTCAGGCTGGACAGCTTTAGCAGTTCCTTCAGTTTCTTGTATTCCTTCCACTTTTGCATGCTTCCTTTCCATCCTCCAAGCCATTCTTGCCCTATAATCTCTGAAAACACTTAACACACATATCAAGGCATCGAATGGTAATAAGAGAGGATTAATATTAGCAAATATAAGTCCAAAGAAGCATGTTTTCAATCATAGCACAAATTCAGGAAGGAAAAAGTAAAACCATGTGTTCATACCCTGGGTCGAGCTATCCGACCAGGGATGATTGGCGACAAAGCAACCGACCTCTTCAGGTCAGACTGTCCGACCTCTTCCTAAAAGAGGTCGGCCAAATCGACAGGAAAGCCCAAGAAAGGGCCCAACTCAAGGAATACGACCCAGATCCAAAGGCAGCCCAAGCCTATAGAGATAAGGGCGGTTCCATTGAAGATAAGCTGACATCGCCAAAAGATAAGATAAGATAAGATAACTAACTTATCTATCTAAGAAGGTCATCCCACACTATTATAAATATACTGGAGCACCCAAGTATAACTCATACTCTGATTCTACTAAAAACCTGTTTAATACCCATGCTAACTTAAGCATCGGAGTCTCTTGCAGGTACCCCCCACCTTCCGATGACAAAGGATCACCAGTGCAGCCAGTTCAACAAGTCGGATACGATAGCTCCGGCCGCTACCCCCAGCCGGACACGTCATCTCCGACCAGTACAGAAGATCTCGACCGAGATCGACCTACAGTTTCAGGTAACCCTCGGAACATTGGCGCCGTTGCCGGGTTGATAAACCACTATTTTATGGTTTATCTTATGCTTAATTGAGTGGTTTTTATCAACTCTTTACCCATTTATTCATACTAATCGCATGCTTTATATTTTCCTTCCTGATTTTGTGCTATGATTGAAAACATGCTTCTTTGGCCTTTATATTGCTAATATTTATCCTCTCTTATCACCATTAGATGCCTTGATATGTGTGTTAAGTGTTTTCAGAGATTACCGGGGACCTAGAAGTCATCCCATCACCATGGCAGACGACCATGACAACGACCATGATTCAGATCTAGAGGATAGAACACCGCACAAAAATGCAGACGCTACACCAAAAGGCACTCCGGACCCTAACAGGGACAAAAACTCATCAAATTCGTTAGAGATGCTTCAAGATCGTTTAAAGCAACTTGAGAAAGAAGCCCAACACCAGCGAGAAGCAGGAAAGGATCTACAAAGAGAGATAAGGTGACACTGGGAATTGGAGGATAAACTTCTAAAAATCGAAGCCGATCTTAAAGCCAAAACTACTCGATCCACCCCTGAGGACAACTCTCGCAAGGATCAAGATCCATTCACTAGGGAGATCATGAAGACCAAAATCCCAAAAGACTTCAAACTTCCAGATATGACTTTATACGATGGCACCACAGACCCCAACCATCACCTCAGCAATTTCAGAAGTAGAATGTACCTCACCGACGCCTCAGATGCAACTCGTTGCAAAGCTTTTCCAACAACCCTTACCAAAACTGCCATCAGATGGTTCGACAACCTACCTCTGAAATCTATCTCAAGCTTTGACGACTAAGCCAAAAAGTTCCTGGCCAGATTTTCAATCCAAAAAGATAAGGCTAAGCACGCCCCCAGTCTCTTAGGAATCAAGCAAGGAGATCGGAAAAGTCTTCGCAACTACATGGAAAGATTCAACAAAACATGCCTAGATATACAAAGCCTACCAATAGAGGCCGCTATCATGGGCCTCATTAACGGCCTACGGGAGGGACCTTTTAGCCAATCTATATCAAAGAAATACCCCCATATCTCTTGATGAGGTGCAAGAGCGAGCGGAGAAGTACATCAACATGGAAGAAAATTCCCAACTTGGAGAAGCCTCGAGATCCGGTTTCACCTACCGAGATAAAGATAAAGAATCCAAGAGGAAGGAAGATCAAACGGGGGAGAAAATCAAAAAGTATCATAATTACACCCCTCTTCGGGTGTCCCTTGTGGATATTTACAAAGAAGTCTGTAACACAGAAAAGATACCCCCAGCTCGACCACTCAAAGGCAAAAGAGGAGGAGAAAATTGGAACGAATACTGTGAATATCATCGAGTCCGAGGACATTCCACCAACGAATGCTTCGACTTAAAAAACCTCATAGAAAAATTAGTGAGAGAAGGAAAACTAGATCGGTTTCTGGCCACTTGAGATGATGAGCAAAGAAAGAGAAGAAGGGATGAAGATGTCAGACGAGCTGAGCGATCATCCCGTACACCAGAAAGACACGTCCACATGATACACGGCGGATTTGCAGGAGGAGGAATCTCCAAATCATCTCGCAAAAGATATCTCAAAGAAGTATATCATGTCGAGGGGAAGGAAGGAGAACCCGACATCCCTGCAATTACGTTCACCAAAGAAGATGCATCCGGTATTATCTCGGGACACGACGATCCCATGGTCATCACCATCATACTAGCAAACACAAATCTCCACCGCACGCTGATAGACCAAGGGAGCTCCGCCGACATCTTATTTAAAATGGACTTCGACAAGCTTGGTTTAGAAGAAAAGGAGCTTATAGCATACCCAAACAGCCTGTTCGGACTGGGAGACACCCCAGTGCAACCACTTGGTTACATCTCGCTACACACAACGTTCGGAAGAGGAAACCAATCCCGTACACTCAAAATAGACTACATAGTGGTCAACGTGAGTTCAGCTTACAATGCCTTAATAGGTCGGACAACATTGAATCAACTCAGCGCAATAGTCTCAACTCCACATCTGTGCATAAAATTCCCAACTGTAGAAGGGATAGCTACAATAAAAGCAGATCAAAAGATGGCATGCCGCTGTTATAACGAAAGTCTAAACCTCAGAGGCAGAGGAGAAGAGTTCCATACAATTGAGCTTGGTGGATCTCAGAGATGAGAAGAACTCCGTCCACAGCCCGAAGGTGAAGTAGAGAAAGTTCAGATCGGAGACACCTTGGACAAAACAACTAATATTGGCACGATCCTAAGAGGGGACGCAAAAGAATTACTAGTACAGTTCTTACGAGAAAATGTCGATCTCTTCGCATGAAAAGCCGCAGACATGCCAGGCATAGACCCCAAGCTAATATGTCACAAGTTGGCGGTCTATCCAGGATCTCAGCCGGTACAGCAGAGACGAAGAAAACTTGGGCCAGAATGATCCCAAGCTATGGAAGAACAGGTACAGGCACTACTGGAGGCATGATTCATAAGAGAAGTCAAGTACCCACTATGGCTAGCTAACGTCGTCTTGGTGAAAAAATCAAATGGGAAGTGGCGAATGTGCACCGACTACACCGATCTCAACAAAGCCTGCCCAAAAGATCCTTATCCACTCCCAAGTATCGACGCTCTGGTGGATGCCTCATCCAGATATAAATACCTCTTGTTTATGGATGCATATTCCGGATACAATCAAATTCCCATGTATCCACCAGATCAAGAAAAGACCTCGTTTTTAACACCAAAAGCAAATTACTGCTACATCGTGATGCCTTTTGGTCTCAAGAATGCGGGAGCTACTTATCAAAGGCTAATGAATAAAGTCTTTTCAGATCATATCGGAAAAATCATGGAAGTCTATGTGGACGACATGTTAATAAAGACACAAAGTGAAGAGACATTATTGTCCGACCTGGCCCAAGTGTTCGACACTATAAGGAAGCATGACATGCGACTCAATCCTGTAAAATGCACCTTTGCAGTAGAAGCAGGCAAATTCTTAGGTTTTATGCTCACACAAAGAGGAATTGAGGCAAATCCGGTATAAATGACAGGCCATACTCAACATGAAGAGCCCAACTTGCGTCAAAGAAGTGCAACAACTCAATGGGAGATTGGCAGCCTTATCCAGATTCTTAGCAGGATCAGCGATAAGATCTCTCCCTTCTATGCTACTTTAAGGAAAGGAAAGAAGTTCGAATGGACAATGGAGTGCGAGCAAGCCTTCCAGGATTTCAAAAGTTTTCTGGGACGACCACCTATCCTAACTCGACCACGAGAGGAAGAGCCACTCGTATTATACCTCGCGGTAGGAAGTCGGGCAATAGCCTCAGCACTGGTTCGAGAAGACGACAAAGGGCAACAACCTGTATACTTCATTAGTAAAGCGCTGCATGGATCTGAGTTGAACTACCAAAAAATAGAAAAGTTTGCCTACGCTCTCATACTGACATCTCGACGACTTCGCCCGTACTTCCAGGCTCACACCATTAAGGTTCGGACCAACCAACCCATAAAAGGGATATTGCAGAAAACAGATCTAGCAGGCAGAATTTTACAATGGGCAGTCGAGTTATCCAAGTTTGACCTCCTATATGAAGCTCGGACAGCCATCAAATCATAGTACTTAGCCAACTTCATTACAGAATTCACTGACACCCTGGAAACCCCCACAGAATGGAATCTCTACGTGGACGGTTCCTCGAATAAAACTGGAAGCGGTGTAGGTGTGATAATAGAAAGCAACCAAGGAACCCAAGTGGAGCTTTCCCTCAAATTTGGGTTCCTGGCCTCAAACAACCAGGTGGAATATGAAGCATTACTAGCTGGTTTGAAGCTGGCTAAGGAGGTGGGAGCTCAAAAACTCAACATCTTCAGCGATTCACAAGTAGTCACCTCACAAATAACAGGGAGCTAGCTACCAAGCCAAAGACCCCACCATGAGAAAGTATTTGGATAAGACCAGGGAACAGCTCGGACAACTCGGGGAATATAAGATCCACCACATACTCCGCGAATAAAATGCCCGAGCTGACGCACTCTCAAAGCTAGCTAGCACCAAACCAGGGGGCAACAATAGAAGCCTCATCCAGGAAATGCTATAGAACTCGTCAGTCTCGGAAGAGGAAAAAGTCCTAGCCATAACAGGTCAGGATCAAGGATGGATGACCCCCATAATTAATTACCTCAAAACAGAAACACTCCCCACAGATGAAAAGGAGGCAAAGAGATTAAAACGGGAGGCACAGTACTACACTATCATAAATAACACCCTATACAAAAGAGGGATTTCAATACCATTATTAAAATGTGTGCCGACCTCCAACACAAGGAAAGTTTTAGAGGAAATACACAGTGGCATTTGTGGTAATCATCTCGGAGCACAAGCTCTCACCAAAAAAGTACTCCGGACGGGGTTTTATTGGCCAACTCTACAAAAGGAAGCTATAGAGTTTGTAAAGACATGCCCACCATACCAGAAACATGCCAACTTTCACATCGCCCCGCTGGAAGAACTCATCAGCGTAACCTCACCTTGGCCATTTGCAAAATGGGGACTCGATCTTCTCGGACCCTTTCCCCAGGGATCGGGACAAGTTAAATTCCTCATAGTCGGGGTAGACTATTTCATAAAGTGGATCGAGGCAGAGCCCCTAGCCAACGCCACTGCTCAAAGGAGCCGAAAATTCCTATATAGGAACATCGTCACAAGGTTTGGGGTTTCATACTCCATCACTACAAACAATGGCACCCAATTCACAGACGCAGGCTTCAGAAAGTTAGTAGCCAACTTGAACATAAAACACCAGTTCACCTCCGTCGAACATCCCCAAGCTAATGGACAAGCCGAAGCGGCCAACAAAGTCAAATTAGCTGGGCTGAAACGGAAACTGCAAGATGCAAAGGGAGCTTGGGCTGAAGAACTTCCACAAATCCTATGGGCATATCGAACAATGCCACATTCCACCACAAATGAATCACCATTTCGATTAGCGTACGGAGTGGAGGCAATGATCCTAGTGGAGGTCGAGGAAGGGTCGCCTAGAGTAGTCTACTACAATGAAGAAGCCAACTCTCAATTTCAAAGAGAAGAGCTCGACCTACTTCCGGAAATCCAAGAAAGAGCTTGGATCAGGGAAGAAGCGCTAAAGCGCCGAATGGCTTCGAGATATAATCAAAAAGTAGTGCCAAGAGGTTTCGCTGAAAATGATCTCATCCTAATCCGAAATGATATCGGAACAACTCGACCCGGAGAAGGAAAGCTGGCGGTAAACTGGAAAGGACCCTATCGAGTCATAGAAGTACTTGGGAAGGGCTACTATAGATTATCCGAACTCGACGGGCGAGAGTTCCCCATATCGTGGCATGCCTGCAACTTAAGAAGGTACTATAGTTAGAAATAATGGATACCAGCATGAGATGCACTCCTTTTCCTGAAAAGGTTTTTTAATGAGGCACCATGTTGAGATCCAGAAATTATCCAATTCAAAAGGATAAAAAATCTATATGTACATATTTTCATTATCTTTTAAATAAAATATATTAGACGATTCTACAAGTTTTCAAGACGCGTTAATCTGAAACATTCATCGTCCGATTATAAAGTAACAGATTGGCAAAAAGTGAAAAACAAATTCACTCTCCAATCACGATAAAGACCAAGAGAGATGAAAACCAAATTCATCTAAAGGCGACTAAACGAGGATTTAATCCACTTTCTACAAATCGGCAAAGATGAAAACAGAATAATGCAAGAAGTTATCGAAAGTGATCCGGAGAAAGGACCTGACGAGGTCTTAATGGATTGCTAAATAATAACTTTAAGACTGGCCGACATTAAAAAAGTCGGACCGAGTCAACCCAAGTTATCAGCAAATCCCTGGAAAGAGGTCTGGCCAACCCTATAAAAGAGGAATTTCTATAACGTAGAAGAGATCGACATGACGACGTCGGTCTCCTACGAAATACAAGTTATAAAAGTAATCCCTGAAAGAGACCTGACAGAGGTCCAAGAAAGAGGATTACAAAATAACTTAGAAGAGATCGACATGACGAAGTCGGTCTCCTACGAAAAATAAGTTATAAAAGTAATCCTTGAAAGAGACCTGACAAAGGTCCAAGAAAGAGGATTACAAAATAACTTAGAAGAGATCGACATGACGAAGTCGGTCTCCTACGAAAAACAAGTTATAAAAGTAATCCCTGAAAGAGACCTGACAAAGGTCCAAGAAAGAGGATTACAAAATAACTTAGAAGAGATCGACATGGCGAAGTCGGTCTCCTACAAAAAACAAGTTATAAAAGTAATCCCTGAAAGAGACCTGACCAAGATCCAAAAAAGAGGATTACAAAAATAACTTGGAAAATGACGACGTAAAGAAGTCGGTCTCCCACAAACAAGTTATAAAGGTAGTCCCTGAAAGAGACCTGACAAAGGTCCAAAAAAGAGGACTACAAAAATAACTGAAAAAAGGACCAACATAAAGAAATCGGTTATGGATTGCTAAAAATAAATACAAGTAAGATCGAGAAAACCGAAATGACAGTTGGATCCACACATCCACAACCTCAAAGGATCCAAGCTACAAGCAATAAGTACAAAGCAATCCAAAGAGGCCGAGCAGCAAGGCTCCAGCATTCTCAAAACCCAGAAAGGTGCCAAGACAAGTGCAAACAAGCATGATATAAAATACAATATTATAACAAAAGCTCAAAAGTTACTTGTTGTTTTTTCAAAATAAAAAGTTGTTAAACAAGCAACCAAAAGGAGTATCAACAGTCAGCAAAATATTCAAACTACAAAATAAAGAGTTTAAAAGCCCACAAGCCGGGCTATCTGCACAAACATCCAAGAAAAATCAGCTAAGATCGGGAGCCTTCTCGGCAGCATCAGTACGGGGAGAAGGAGAGCGAGTCTGAATAGGCACGGCATCCACGGTACCATCATCCCGATTCAAGATCTGACAGTCCGGATCAGAAACGGAATGACCGACCTCAACTAAAGGAACTGTACAAGTTGACATTTTGGCAGAAGGCACAGGGGGAGGTTCGACATCGTCATCATCCTGGTCATCAGGGACAATCTTACCATCCCTCACAACATTGTCCAGGCTAAAAAGAGTAAGGTCGGCCTCGAGAGCAATAATTTGAACCTGCTCCTTCAGGTTCTCGTAAGCAGCATTCACACTGCCAACAAGATGACCCTAGAGCTCGGAGTAATCAGCTCGGGCGTTCTCCAACTCCTCCTTCAAACGCATTCCCTCCCGATAGGATGTGACGTAGCTGTCTTTATGCCTCAATGCCGTGTCCTCGGCCAATCGCACAGAAGCCGCCAGAGCAAGGGAACTCGCCTTCTCATTCTTCAGATCCTTCTCTAGTTTAGCCACCTTCACCTCAAGCTCCTCCTTCAAGCCCTTCATCCGATCGAACTCCTGTTTTGCCTCCTCCATAAAAGCTTTGGTGGCATGGAGGGAAAGATTTTGAGCAGTTCGGTACAGGGCAGCTCCCATATGTGCCATTTTCACACTACTCCGAGTTATAAAATCCAAATGACGAAGGAGTGATACATCATCCATAGGGAGGACACCGTAGGGACCGATCTGCTGATCCACGAACTCGACCGCGTCAAAATCAGGGGCATCAAGGTTGGAAGGCTCAATTGTTTTTTGCTTCTTGTTGGGAGGAGCACCAGAAGTAGCAGCGGAAGACTGTGGAGGGTCGGCCAGGCGAACCCGAGGAGTGGGAATCACCTTCCTCGGCCTAGGAGAACTCGGCACGGGCGGCTTCACCTGAACTTGAGAAGATCCCTCTCCCGTCGCCTTGGCCGAGATATTTTGAGTAGCAGCAGCCTTCCTGGCCTTTTTGAAGGCCTTCATGGAATCATTATTTTTTGACATCTCTGAAAATATAGAACCAACCACAGTAAAAGGTCACAATCACAAAAAGAGGAAGCAAACTAAGAAACAAGTACAGAAACAAGTCAGACAGTACCCAAAATAGTTCGAACCAGGGACGGGTCATTCAAAAACCTTTTTGTATCAAGATGGGGTGGTTCCCCCCATAAATCTTCAAGAACAATAACAAAAGCCCGCTCAACCTCGTCAAGCATCTCCCATGTATAACGAGACACTCTCACATCCTTTTGCCACTCTAGAGGGAAAGCAGACTCGTCATTCTCATCAAGAAAAAAAGGAGGCGGACCCCCTCAACAGGACGGACTCTAAAGAAATAATTTTTAAAGTCCTTAAAAGACTTATCGTACATGGCAAAAACTTTATGATCCTGGGCAGACCTGAAAGAAACCCAGGAAGCTTTCTTTTTGGAAGAGGCACCAGGCTTGGCAGAAACAAAAAGATAAAGGAAAAGAGTTTGAGAAGGTGTTATGCCTAACTCTTGGCAAAGCAGCTGAAAGATCTTGATAAAACCCCAGGAATTTGGATGAAGCTGTGATGGGGTAATGTTACACGACCACAACAAATCGGTCTCGAAAGTAGTAAATGGAAAAGTAATGTCCAACTGGCTGAAGAAATATTCATAGGCATAGAAGAAAGGACGCTCCCCCCCCCCCGACCGAAGTAGGAAAACAAACCCTCTCGTCAGAGTCGGGCACTACAAGCTCATAATCCCTCTCCCGGGCACTGCTACCACAAATCCTATGACATTTCCTCAGCTCTACACAAAAATCAGCGTCCACCACAGAGACACACATTAAGACAAGGGAGTCCAGCCAATCAGATATCCCCTCGGGAACTTTAGAAGACATCTCTACAATGTTATTACGAGAAGACATGAGGCCAACTAATCCTACAATAAGAAAAGAAGATTGGATTAATAAAAAACATCTCGGACGAGGGGCATAACAACTCGACTAATATGATACAGAAGAACAAAACAGAAAAGGAAAACCCCAAGACTCAAGCCAAAGTCCTGGGGCATCCTTTGGAGGCAGTAACAAAGCAAGGTTTCAGGAAAAATCTACAGCTTACATCCTGGCATCTCTCAAACAAGAAAAGAAGATTTCAAATAACAAACATTTCGAAAAAGAAAGTCATCACACAAAAAGTCATCAAAGCCACTATCTTTTTACAGTCTATCAGCAAAAAGCATCGCCAACATCAAACATGCCAAGCGGAAATCGTCAAAGACACAACCTTTTTTCAGAATCAAACAAAACCATCATCAAAAGCACAAACAGAAATGGTGATAACATGCAAAAGCCCTAAAAGCATCAAACAACAGAAAAGGCAAAAAGGTTCATGCAAAAAGGCAAAGAAACTCCCAGAACACACAGCAAAATCAGAAAGATCCAAACTTTCTCCAAGAAAAATCAAAACTTTCTCAAAATCAGACATGAAAAAGTGACACGGAAAAGAGAAAGGAAGAAAACTCAAACCTGGAGAAATAGGAGAAAACCTCAAAAGAAAGCTGTAGAGCAGAAGCGGCAGGCGAAAGAGCCACCCCTCGAACGGAAAAACTCACCAAAAGTAGGAAACGGAAGAAGAAATCCAGAATCACCCCTTTTCCATAGAAAGCAGTAGCAAGCAGGCGTCGCAAGGAGAAACTATGAACTCTAGGCAAAAAATAGAAAGAAAGAAAAATAAGGGAGGTTACGAAGAAGAGAAACCGTTTCTAAATTATAAAATTCAAAATAAAGCCAAGGGAAACGGGGCAATCAATACCAATTAATGAAGGTATTAAAAACCCTCGCATGTTCCCAAGGACAAAGTGCTGATATAAAAGCGCGCGCTTTTAGAGGAAAACGTTCCACATTCAAAAAGGTTCTACAAAGAAAGGAATCGACTAAATACTTGAGTTCAGCTTCACTAGAGAAGGATCGAAGTCAAGGACTCGACCTCGAAAAAGAAGACCGAACTCAAGCAGGGGCACTGTTCATACCCTAGGTCGAGCTATCCGACCCGGGATGATTGGCGACAAAGCGACCGACCTCTTCAGGTCAGACTATCCGACCTCTTCCTAAAAGAGCTCGGCCAAATCGACAGGAAAGCCCAAAAAAGGGGCCAACTCAAGGAATACGACCCAGATCCAAAGGCAGCCCAAGCCTATAGAGATAAGGGCAGTTCCATTGAAGATAAGCTGACCTCGCCAAAAGATAAGATAAGATAACTAACTTATCTATCTAAGAAGGTCATCCCACACTATTATAAATATATTGGAGCACCCAGGTATAACTCATACTCTGATTCTACTAAAAACCTGTTTAATACCCATGCTAAATTAAGCATCGGAGTCTCTTGCAGGTACCTCCCCACCCTCCGGTGACAAAGGATCAGCAGTGCAGCTAGTTAAACAAGTTGGACACGACAGCTCCGGCCGCTACCCCCAGCCAGACACGTCATCTCTGACCAGTACAGAAGATCTCGACCGAGATCGACCTACAGTTTCAGGTAACCCTCAGAACACCATGCAAATAGTATGAATAAGTGGGTAAAGAGTTGATAAAAACCACTCAATTGAGCATAAGATAAACCATGAAATAGTGGTTTATCAAGCAGATATGGCAAATTATATATCGTTGCGAAGCCCCAGATGTTAGCTTTCCAACGCAACTGAAACCGCATCATTTGGACCTCTGTAGCAAAAGTTATGACCGTTTGAGTGTAAAGAGGTCAGGCTGGACAGCTTAGCAACTTCTTCAACTTCTTGTATTCCTTCCACTTTTGCATGCTTCCTTTCCATCCTCTGAGCCATTCCTGCCCTGTAATCTCTGAAAACACTTAACACACATATCAAGGCATCTAATGGTAATGAGAGAGAATTAATATTAGCAAATATAAGGCCAAAGAAGCATATTTTCAATCATAGCACAAAATCAGGAAGGAAAATATAAAACATGCAAATAGTATGAATAAGTGGGTAAAGATTGATAAAATTCACTCAATTGAGCACAAGATAAACTATAAAATAGTGATTTATCACTACTCCAGGGTGTTCTGTTTTCGTTTCTAATTGTCTCTGTTTCTGTTCTAACTATTGCACATGATCACAAACTTAAAGAAATAATTATGTAAAATAAACTTAAGGAAAAATAGAAATAACGAATTAAGGTTGGGTTTCCTATCAACAAGCGCTTTTTTAACGTCACTAGCTTGACGGTCAGCTCCTTCACAGAGTTAGATAGGGGCTCAGAATTTGCCTCTTACAGTGAACTTCTTGCTTGTGCTCTCATGGATGAGTTCCACATGTTCCAGAGACAGGATCTTGTTCACTGTATGTGGAATGACTGGGCTATCAGTGAAGACAACTCTCATGCCAGGTGAGAGGCGTTCAGTGGGAATTTTCTTGTCCCTCCATCCTTTAGGTACTTTATTCTTAGTACCTTTATTCTCAGTGCTTGATGGTGGCTGCCCAACACCAAACTTAGAATTGGTGTCTGGGGGCTCTGTATAGCTTTGCACTGAAAGAGAGGGTTGGAACACTAAGTGTTGTACAATTGTCTCTCTTTTGTTAGAGGGAGAGTTAGGGTTAGGTATCTTGAATAAGATACAGTCCTCATGCAATTGTACGACTAGCTCTCCTTTTGCTACATCAATGATGGCATTGGCAATGGCTAGAAAAGGTCTTCCAAGGATGATGGATTCATCCTCATCCTCTCCAGTATCCAAGATTATAAAATCTATAGGAATGTAAAGTTTCTCAACCTTTACTAAGACATCCTCTACTAGACCATATGCCTTTTTCATTGACTTGTCTACCATCTCTAGTGATATTCTTACAGCTTGTACCTCAAAGATTCCCAGCTTCTCTATTACAGAGAGTGGCATGAGGTTTATGCTTGATCTTAGGTCACACAAAGCCTTCTCAAAGGTAATGGTGCCTATGGTGCAAGGAATTAGGAAGCGTCCGGGATCCGGCAGCTTCTGAGGTAGTTTCTTTTGAACCAAGGCATTGAGTTCCTTGGTGAGCACTGGAGGTTCTTCTTCCAATGTATCTGTTCCAAATAATTTGGCATTTAGCTTCAACAGAATTCCTAGGTACCGAGCAACTTGCTCTTCCCTAGTTTTCTCTTCCTCATTAGAGGAGGAGTGATCTTCATAATCCAAAATTTGCAACAAGGCATTCAATGGAACTTCTATGGTCTCCTCATAAACCTTAGTTTCCTTCAGTTCTTTAATAGGGAAGTCTTTAGTGGGCATTGATGAATCCATATTTGATGATATATTTTGGCTATAATTGGATGAATTTCATCACATAAACACACACTTATTCACCAAAATAGCATACGTTTGTGTTTGATCCCTAAATTGAACTTAAATGTGAAAACATGCTCTTTTGTGCTTATTTTGACTAATTTTATTCCATTTACCTTCCATTCGATACCTTGATGTTATTTGTGAGTGATTTCAGATGAATAAGATATGAATGGCTTGGTGGGAATGGAAGAGGAGCATGCAATTGGGAGAAAGCATGAAGAAAACAAAGGAGGAGAGCTTAGCCACGTGTGCGTACGCACAAGCAAGTGTGCGTATGCACAAGAAGGAAATCAGCATGCGTGTGTGCGCACAACAACCTGTGCGTAGGCATAATAACCCAAGCAGAGTGAATCCAGAGCATCGCGAAGTGTGCGTGCGCACAACCCTCTGTGCGTACGCACAAGTGCAAATTCGGCAAAGTATGCGGACGCACACATCTGTGCATCCGCACAGGTACCAGCACATGCATCCATTAAAAAGTCACGTGCTGCGCAGTTTTGGGGGTCTCTAGGCCCATTTCTGAAGTGCTGAAGGATGGTTTGAGAGGCTATATTAAGGGCATATCAACACATAACAAAGGGAGCCATCTTAGAATAGGAAAACACATAGTAGGAGTAGGAGTAGTGTAGATTAGGTAATTCTCTCCTTAGGGTTTTAATTAGGGTTTGTAGAATTTTATACTTCAAGTTTTGATTTTGGATTATAGCAATTGCACTGTAAGTATTTCTTTAATTTCTCTTTTAATTACATTGCTTGTTCTACACTTTCATCTATTTTCATTTCTCTTGTAAATATTTACATAGTCTTGCAATTTTGGATTCCTAGTTCTTTAATTTGATGTTTGATGGCTTTTATAAGTTTGTCTGAGTTGTCTTTATTGATTTTGATCATTTATGGTTCATAGATTTCATTAATTTACTAATTTTTCCATGTTTTGTGAATATGCATACTAGGTGTTTGATGAAATGTCAACCCTAGCTATGGGGTAAATTTCCACCCCTTGGCTTGGGGAAAATGAGTCTATGGATTACTAGAGCCATAATGTCCAACATTTAGTGATAATTCATGGGTTGTTAATTGTTCTTATTCCCACTAACGCTAATTTGTTGCTAAGGTAATTAGCAAGCAAGCTAGGATTTGTGGGTTAAGAACACTTATGCTCATTTAACTTACTCTCCGATGTGAGGGTTGACTTAGTGAGATTAATCCATCATAATTATCATAGTTGTGGTTATGGCAAGGAAGGGTTTCCATGATTCATCCCAAGTTAAGGTTTCATTTATGTTTTAAACCACTTTTCCATCACTTTATAGTTTTACTTGTCCATATTACATACATAGTTCTTTTGTTCCTTTATTGCTTTATTAATTGCAACTTTGTCTTGTTCTTTTATTTCTTGATTGTTTGTTTCTTTATCGAGAAAATCCGTTTGATCTTCACAACCAAAATTGTATGCGCTCATCAGCATTAGTTCCTAGGAAAAACGACCCGAGGTTTGATTACTCTCGGTTAATTAGAAATTTTAAACTTTGATGTTTGGGATTTAAATTGCCGGTTTGGTCTATACTTACAACAGAAGTTATCTTAAGTGTGAAAATATAAATCGGCACGAATCTCAACTCCATCAGGCGTTGAACACCCAGCTGCCCCATTACTGGCGTTCAACGCCAGCTTTTGTGCCACTTTGGGCATTGAATGCCCAGTAAAGGCTCCCTTACTAGTGTTCAACTCCAGGGATGAATCCTCTTTGGGCGTTGAACTCCCATTAGGGACTCCCTTACTGGTGTTCAACGCCAGAGCATCCCCTTTCAATGCTAGAGCATCCCCTTCAGATTCGGCCTCAACTTCTACAGTGATGGTCTTGCACTCTTCTGTTGGGTTTACTTCAGTGTTACTTGGGAGAGTGTTAGGAGGGGTCTCAGGGATTCTCTTACTCAGTTGACCAACTTGTACCTCCAGATTTCTGATGGAGGACCTAGTTTCTGTAATGAAACTATAAGTGGTCTTAGAGAGTTCAAAGACTATGGTTGCCAAGTCAGAGAGGCTCTGCCTAGGAGTCTCCATGTGTTCCTGAGAAGATGGGAATGGTTTATTACTATTAAACTTATTCTGGTTTCTTCCACCTTGATTATTGTTGAAGCCTTGCTGAGGCTTTTGTTGATCCTTCCATGAGAAGTTAAGATGATTCCTCCATGACGAGTTGTAGATGTTTTCATAGGGTTCTCCCATGTAATTCACCTCCTCCATCACTGGTTGATCTGGATCATAAGCATTTCCTTCATAGGAGGTGTCTTGAGTGCTGCCAGCTGCAACTTGCATTCCTGTCAAATGCTGAGAGATCATATTGACCTGTTGGGTCAAGATCTTGTTCTAAACTAATATGGCATTCAGAGTGTCAACCTCTAAGACTTCTTTCTTCTGAGCTACTCCATTGTTCACCGGGTTTCTCTCAAAAGTGTACATGAATTAGTTGTTTACAACCATTTCAATGAGTTCCTGTGCCTTTTCAGGCATTTTCTTCAAGTGGAGTGATCCACCAGCAGAATGGTCTAATGACATCTTAGACATCTCAGATAGACCATCATAGAAAATACCTAGGATAGTCTATTCTGAGAGCATATCAAGAGTACATCTCCTGATCGGTTGCTTGTATCTTTCCCAAGCTTCGTAGAGGGATTCACCCTCTTTTTGTCTGAAGGTTTAAACTTCCACCCTGAGCTTGCTCATCTTCTGAGGTGGAAAGAACTTGACCAAGAATGCGTTGACCAACATTTGCTAAGAGTCTTAGGTTAAGAATCAAACCATATCCTAGCTTTGTCTCTAACAGCAAAAGGGAAAAGCGTTAGCCTATAGACCTCAGGATCCACTCCATTGGTCTTAATAGTATCACAGATTTGCAAGAATTCAGATAGGAATTGATGTGGATCTTCCTGTGGAAGTCCATAAAATTTGTAATTCTGTTGCATTAGAGAGACTAACTGAGGCTTAAGCTCAAAGTTGTTTGCTCTAATGGCAGGTATGGAGATGCTTCTTCCATAGAAGTCAGAAGTGGGTACAGTAAAGTCACCAAGAACCTTCCTTGCATCTCCTCCATCATTCGGATTGCCTGCCATATTTGTACTTTCAGCTTCTTGTTCAAAAAGTTCTGTGAGGTTTTCTCTGAAGTGTTGTGCTTTAACTTGTTGTAAACACCTCCTTAGGGTCCTCTCAGGTTCAGGATCAGGATCGAAGAGAGGTTCCTTATCTATGTTCTTGCTCATAAACAAGAAAAAGAAAAATAAGAAAGAAAGAGAATGGGAGTTTCTATGTCAGAGTATAGAGAACTCCTAGTGAGATATGAAGAAGACAGAAGAATGAAGATAGAGGAATGAGAAGAAGAATTCAAAACAGAGGGGGTAGAAGAATTCAAAATTTAAGAATAAAAAGGGAAATTAGAAGTAAAATATTTTTGTTTTTATTTTATTTTATTATTGAATTTGAAAAACAAGAAGGAAATTAAAAGCTAATTAACTAAAAAGGAATTGAAAATTGAAAGGTGATTTTCGAAAAAAGAAGAAAGAAAGATTTGAAATTGAAAAAGTTTTGAATTAAAAAAGTAAGTTAGGTAAGTTTTAAAATTAAAAGAGAAACATAAGATGAAGATTTAAAAAGAAGGTGATCTCTCTTAACTTCTTTTCAAAAGATAGGATTTAAATTAAAAAGATTTGAAAATCAAATTTGAAAAGATTTAAAAATATTTGAGATTTTAAAAATTAAAAGAAAGATAAGATAGAAAAGTAAGATATGAAAATATTTGAAAAGATAGTAAAGATTTAAAAAGATTTGAAATTAAAATTTAAAAGAAGATAAGATAGAAAAGTTTCAAATTGAAAAGATATGAAAAGATTTGAAAAAGATTTGTAAAAGATAAGATTTGAAATTTAAAATTTAACTTTACTAACAAGAAAACACCAAACTTAAAAATTTTTAAATCAACATAAGAAAAGAAACAAGATTTTTGAAAATTTAAAGAAAGATAAAGAAATATTTTTTTTATTCTTTCGAATTAATGAAGAAAGAGAAAAATAATTAAGAGACACCAAACTTAAAAATTTTAAGATCAAATAAAGAAAAGAAACAAGAACAACTTGAATACCAAGAAGAACACTCTAGAACAATTTTCGAAAATTTTAAAGAAAAAGATGAAAACAGATGGGACATCAAACTTAAGAACTGACACTAGACTCAAACAAAAGACAAAGAAAGATGGATTTTTGAAAAAAATTTTGAAAAAGAAAACAAAAGACAACTAAAAGAGTAAAATTACGGCTTAATACCTAATCTAAGCAACAAGATAGTACGGTAGTTTGTCAAACTTGAACAATCCCTGGAAACGGTGCAAAAAACTTGGTGCACGAAATTGACTCCGTAAATTTTGCACAGAGAGACCGGCAAGTGCACCGGGTCGTCCAAGTAATACCTCAGGTGAGTGAGGGTCGATCCTACGAAGGTTGTTGGTTTGAAGAAACAATGGCTATCTTGTATATCTTAGTCAGGCGGATAGAATAGATAGTTATTGTGGAAAAACGCATAAAAACAAAATAAGGATAGAGTTACTTAGTTGGTGTGAAATCAATAATAAAGGAACGGTTGAGGATTCAAAGATACTTCTTCCTTCTGAATAAACTTTTCTCACTGTCCACTTCAACTTCTGATGATTCATTCCATGGCAGGCTATAAGTGATTAATGCTAGGTCAGTGGTCATTAATCTCCTCTGCTTCAGATCAAAGGCAGGTCAGTGGTCATCCAATCTGAACGGGGGTTAAGCTCCTGCAGTCCATTCCCTTGGTGATCCTACTCAAAGCACCACAGATAAGGTCGGATCTTATGGATCAGAGAATGTTGCTCCATTGATTCTAGCCTATACCATAAAGGCCCTAATCGCCCCGTACCTCGGCTGAACTGATGTCTCCAAGTCCCCAACGAAGTCGTGGATTAGCCGTCTAAGAGATGTATAATCAAGCTTGTGGTTTAGTACTATCCCGTCAAGGACTCGAAAGAACCCATATAGAAAAAAGGATGATGGTCAAGTTACACTCCCAATTCATTAGGGTAAAGAACGAAGATACATCTTAGAATGGAATCAAGCATAGATTGAAATAGAATAGTGATATTATTAATCCATAAGAATCAGCAGAGCTCTTAACCTTAACCTAGGAGGTTAGTGGCTCCTACTGTACAATAATGTTTGAAAATAAAAGTGGGGGAAGAAGATCCTAAACATGGGTGATCTTCTCCTATATATACTAATCTAATAGCTAAGGAGTACAAAAAGTATGATAGAATAGACTAGAGGTGCGCAAATCCACTTGTGGACCCACTTGAGTTGAGTTCTTGGGCCGAGCTTGGTGTCCAATTGGAGGAATGGGAGGTGAACTATGATGCCTTGTGCTCTTGATGGGCATTGAACGCCCACTAGGGGGTGCTTGGCATTCAATGCCAGCATTGGATCTCTTTTGGGGTGTTGGACGCCAGCTAGCGGGTAGCTGCTTGGTGTTCAACGCCCAGAATGAGCAGGCTCCTTTGGAGAAACCTATAAACTATTATATATTGCTGAAAAGATCTAGAAGTTAGATTTTTAACACCATTGAGAACGCATCATTTGGACATCTGTAGCTCCAGAAACACTCTCTTGAATACACGGAGGTCATATCTTGACAGCTTTTGCTACGCTTTCCTTACCTCTAAACCGGACTTTGCCAAAATTTTTCAATTTCAGCTAGAAAATACCTAAAATCATAATAAAACACAACAACTCAAAGTAGAATCTAAAAATGTGAATTTTTCACTAAAACCTATGAAAATATAATAAAACTTAATCAAAACATAACAAAAATTATATGAAAATAATGCCAAAAAGCGTATAAAATATCCGCTCATCACCTGCAAAATTTGCAAGTTGTGCGTACGCACAACATCGTGCGCACACACAAGTTGGGAAAACTCTTCTAGGCATGCGTATGCACAACCCTATGTGTACGCACACTGCCCTGTTTTTCAAAAAAAAAAAACTTTGTTTTTAACCGTTTTACCTTCCCGGCAAGCTTGCAAACTTCCGTAATACTTGTTTAAAACCTTTTTTCCAGTTTAGGAGTGTGAATCAAGGGAGAAAACAATAAAGTAATAAAAAGGATATTTTTAGTTATAAGTTTAGAGCTGGTGACATAGGTTTGGAATGTTGGTGTAATTTCTAGCTTGAATTGGTGAATGTTGGGTTGGGAAGTTTATAGTTGAAGAGATTTATGAGAAATAGAAATGCTTATGATGAACTTGAGAAACATGAATGTTTATAGTTAATGGAATGAATTATGATTAATAACTTTTTCTGCTGCAAGTGTGTGCCAGGCACTATATCCTTGGGTTACGCATGCGAGTGTGTCCGACACTATATTCGTGGGTTAATAAAGTGTGTTCAGCACTATATCTGTGGGTCAATAGAGTGTGCCCGGCACTATATTCGTGGGAGTGGCAGAAAAGTTACATCCGAAAGGATGTGTCGGGTTGGCATTTATGGACCGACTAGTGATATCATGAGCCAAATAGGATAGGCATTCATCATATGCATCTTCTATATGCTTGTTTGCTTTGCTTATCTTCAGTTATGCCTAAATGAATCATATGTCTATTTGCTATTTGTTTACTTGCTATATATGTGTATTACTTGTGCTTTACTTGTATGCATTAATTGTGTTTTTTGCTGGGATTGAGGAGGCTCAGTAGACGGTGGCGATGAAATCGCACGGAGGGTAGGTTAGTGAAGACTGTGGGATAGCGGTGACTAGTTTTAGTTAAAAATCCCCTAAGTTTAGATAATCCTATTTATGGCCTCTAGTTTAATTTATTTATTTGGTAGGCTTGAATATCTGTTTTTGATGTGAAGTTCTAGGATTGCCTTTGGCGTCCCGGAACCTTACATCTTATATATTCGGCACTGTTACCATACTGAGAACCTCCAGCTCTTATACCATATGTTGTTGTTGTTTTTCAGATGCAGGTCGTAATTCACCTCGGTGAAATTGTGGACATGGTGACTGGTGTGGGAAATTGTGATTCACACTTTTCACATCTCCGCACAACTAAACAGCAAGTGCACTGGGTCGTCCAAGTAATACCTTACGTGAGTAAGGGTCGATCCCACGGAGATTGTCGGCTCGAAGCAAGCTATGGTCATCCTTGTAAATCTCAGTCAGGCGAATTAAAATGGTTTAAGGTTTTGATAATTAAAATATAATTAAAACAGAAAATAAGATAGAAATACTTATGTAATTCATTGATGGGATTTCAGATAAGCGTATGGAGATGCTTTGTTGCTTCTGAACCTCTGTTTTTCTACTGCCTTCATCCAATCATTCATACTCCTTTCCATGGCAAGCTGTATGTTAGGGATCACTGTTGTCAATGGCTACTGATGTGTGGAAAACGATCCAACACAAAACTCACCGGCAAGTGTACCGGGTCACATCAAGTAATAATAACTCACGTGAGTGAGGTCGATCCCACAGGGATTGAAGGATTGAGCAATTTTAGTTTAGTGGTTGATTTAGTCAAGCGAACAAGAGTTGAGTTGAGTGATTTGTATCCAACAGAAGCTAAATTGCATGAAATTTAAAGGGAGAGGGATAATTGCAGTAATTTAAAGTGCAGAGAAATTAAAGAAGCTGAATCTTAAAGTGCAAGTAATATAAATTGCAGAAACTTAGATTGCAAGAAATATAAAGGACTGAAGCTTAAAGTGCAAGAAATGTAAATTGCTTGAATTATAAAAGGAATTGGGAATAGGGATTTCAGAAATTAAACAAGGAAAAGTAAATTGCAACAAGAAGGGAAGTAAAAGATGAATTTAATTGCAGTAGATCTCAAACAGAAAATGTAAATTGGCTTGAGGAAGCGTTCAACATAAGAATTAAAAGGAAATTTCAGATCTCAGGGGTCAAGAGACTAGAAAACTAAGTCTAGATCTCACTACCTTCCTTGATCCAAATCAGAAATCAATTGCAAGAGAATTTAGAATCAAACAGTAGAGAAAGTAAATTCAAATCTCAATTCCTCAAATTGTGCAGTGAAACAAAAGCAGAGATCTCAAGGTGAGATTGAGACAGAATTTTCTCAATTCTCCACACCTAAGACTCAAGCAAGAATTGCAATAAAGAAAATGAGAAAACCAAAGAGAAAGAGAATGGAATTCTCCTCCCAGATCCAAGTTACAGTAAGTAAAATCCTCCAAGAGGTGTAAATTCAAAAGTAAAAGTCGACGTCCCTCCTAAATCAAACTAACTTCTATTTATACACTTTCTTCTAATGGTCTTGGAGACTTGAATTGGGCCATTGGTCTTGATGGAATTGGGTTGATAATAGCCTCTGTTGATTGCTCTTGGTGTTGGAAAGAAGTCCACTTGTGAACCGGGCCATGAACCATTCACATTTGAGTCAACGTTTGAAGCAAACGTTGACTCAAACATCTTCGTATGTGACATTATACAGCTCGGCCAAGTTGCTGTCATCCACGTTTGGCTCAACGTTTGAGGTCAAACGTGAGCTCAAACGTGGCTCCTCCCATGCTTTTCTTTTGGCCAACGTTTGGCCCAACGTTTAAGGCAAACGTTGGCGCAAACGTTGGCTTCTCCAAGGCATTAAATAGAGTGCTCTTCCATGCTAAAATGGCACCAACGTTTGACCTCAAGTTTGAGGCAAACGTTGGCGCAAATGTTGCCAAGCTCCAGGGGTGTTCATCCTTGTTCTTGTGGCACCAACGTTTGCCTCAAACTTGAGGCAAACGTTGGCGCAAACTTGGTGTGCCTCCAGGATGAAAATGCAATCTTCCTCACGTTTGAGTTCAAGTTTGAGGCAAACATTAGCTCAAACGTGAGTCCTTTTTCCTTGCCCCTTGCTGTCCCCTTTTCTTCAACCTTCTTCCAAGCTTTATTCCACCTATCATCAACCAACAATTGCATCAAAGCTATGCTATAATCATGAGAGTTATTCTTCTTCTTGTCATATAAGCAATTATGGCATAAAACTCATGAAAATGCATCAATTCATCCATGGTTGATTGAATCTAAGGAAACATGAAATTCCACCCAATTGGCTTACTTGTGGCCCAAGAAATTGCATAAAACCAAATAAAAATAAAGAAAAAGACTAGTGAAACTAGGCTAAGATGACTTGTCATCACAACACCAAACTTAAAACTTGCTTGTCCCCAAGCAAGAAAAGAATTATGCTCAAAGGTTCTTTCAATCAGAATGGATTTGAAGAATTACATGTACTATCCTGTGAGTGAAGTGATTAAGTGACAGTGGGGTGAACTCTAAATTATATGCTCATGCAAGGGCTTCAGTGCTTACTAGTCCCTACATCTTGGGAGTCTTAGGTCTTAGAACTTTCATCCAAATAATATCATGGAGATCTCTCTATAGGTAATCACCTTGAAGCAGCTTATAGTTTCTGTGCTTTGGCCTTGACTCTAAGTGTCATGTCTCAAAGCGGCTCTTTAGATAAGCTTTCAATCAATACTCCTAAACCAGTTGGTTTTAAGGTATTAGGTGTTGAAGCACCCCTTAGGATTTACTTGCTCAAGCCTCTCTCTTTGACACAGTTCGACCACAAGCATTTACTAGGATAATAACTCTTTGAGTTATTGTTTCTTTCTTCTTTTCTGCCTAGTAATTGATACTCAGAGCCTTGGGCCATGTTCTCTTTGTTTTTATATCTTCTTTATTTTTTTTTGGTTGCTGCTTCTTGGATCAATAAATGTTTGAAAATCTTCACAATACTTCTTTGAACTCTATGTTCTGCCTACGAGCTCCCATGCAAGTTTTCATAAGCATGCAACCTCAATGCATAATCACACAACCAGAACCACCACTTCTCCTAATCTTTTGCTTGCCTCAAAATTGTTTAATTCCTCAATCCTTCTTTTCAAAGAACTATCATGTGGTGCCCCCTTTTTTTTGAAATCCTGAGTTCATGCAAGTTTGAAAAGTGTAGTGTTGTGAATAATCAAGCATCTTAATTATTGAATTACAGAAAAACTATACTATGCAGACAGGTAGGGGTATTATATCACTTTCAATCATAGCAGTATCTGATATAAAATAATCACTGAACAATACAACCTTTTGGAATTTACTTGCTGTCCTCCTCCTCATCATCATCATTGCTGGTCTTCACATTCCTCTTTCATCTCTTTGATTGATGATACTTAATCTTTCCAAAAATTTGTATGGTGCTCTGCAGTGATATTGAAAGTTGTTTGTTCCCCAAGCACTTAAAAAATGGTTAGCATGCATTAATTATTTGTGTGCTTTTGAACTTACTTTGGTGTGGGAACACCAAACTTAGTACCTTGCCAGTGGTTCTCATGCATCAAGTTAACCATATGTGAAATTCTTTTTCTTTGCCAAAATTAATAGAACTGAAAACTAGGAAACAGCAAATTAGTTAACTAGTTTATCTAAATGCTTGAAGCTAGCATTATGCAGAAGGTGAGAATGTGTTTTATGATGAGATTTTGGTGGAACACCAAACTTAGAATCCTTCATTCTCCCTTATATTATTTTGGTGTGTAACACCAAACTTAGCTTTTTGCAATATAGATAAAGCTAATTAACATTTTTATTAAAATAGCTATGAAAAGGAAACTACCTCAGGTTGGGTTGCCTCCCAACAAGCGCTTCTTTATTGTCATTAGCTTGACATCCTTCATTCTGTGATCATGGAGGTTGAAAATCCTGTTGCCTTTGATTTTCTCCTCTTGCTGTGGATGGTTGCACTTCTGCCTCTAGCTCACCAACTTCCTGGGGTGGTTTCAGCTTGGTCAGGAGTTCACTCACTAGATCTTCCCATCTGATAATGCTTCCTTGTGGGAAATCTTCAAGCCATTGAGCAACATCATTCATGGTGATGAATGGGTGCTCCAATTCATAGGTTGCATTGTCATCTGGGGTTAGGAAACTACTCCCATGCTGACTGGGATTCGTTGAGTTCCCCTCCATGATCTGCACAATCACAAACTGTCCAAATGAAGATTGAATATATTCATGCCCAAGATGTGATCAGAAAATTAGCTGACACAATGTATCAAACAGTTGATAGGCTTGAAAGATTAATAAAAGAAAATTGCTTCTCTCGCATATTCAACAAGCAAAAGCATAAGAATCACACAAAGCAAGAGAAACCAGGAAAATTCAATCTATTGCTAGAATGAAGTTTTAGTTAGTTTAAGCAAAAATTCAAATAGTTAGTGAGTTAATCAAAAATTAAAGAAACAGAAAATAAAAAAAATGCTTGATCTAGATCTCCACTTCACTTAATCATTGTCAATCTAATCAATCCCCGGCAACGGCGCCAAAAACTTGATGTGTGGAAAACAATCCAACACAAAACTCACCGGCAAGTGTACCGGGTCGCATCAAGTAATAATAACTCACGTGAGTGAGGTCAATTCCACAGGGATTGAAGGATTGAGCAATTTTAGTTTAGTGGTTGATTTAGTCAAGCGAACAAGAGTTGAGTTGAGTGATTTGTATCCAACAGAAGCTAAATTGCATGAAATTTAAAGGGAGAGGGATAATTGCAGTAATTTAAAGTGCAGAGAAATTAAAGAAGCTGAATCTTAAAGTGCAAGTAATATAAATTGCAGAAATTTAGATTGCAAGAAATATAAATGACTGAAGCTTAAAGTGCAAGAAATGTAAATTGCTTGAATTATAAAAGGAATTGGGAATAGGGATTTCAGAAATTAAACAAGGAAAAGTAAATTGCAACAAGCAGGGAAGTAAAAGATGAAGTTAATTGCAGTAGATCTCAAACAGGAAATGTAAATTCGCTTGAAGAAGCATTCAACAGAAGAATTAAAAGGAAATTTCAGATCTCAGGGGTCAAGAGACTAGAAAACTAAGTCTAGATCTCACTACCTTCCTTGATCCAAATCAGAAATCAATTGCAAGAGAATTTAGAATCAAACAGTAGAGAAAGTAAATTCAAATCTCAATTCCTCAAATTGTGCAGTGAAACAAAAGCAGAGATCTCAAGGTGAGATTGAGACAGAATTTCCTCAATTCTCCACACCCAAGACTCAAGCAAGAATTGCAATAAAGAAAATGAGAAAACCAAAGAGGAAGAGAATGGAATTCTCCTCCCAGATCCAAGTTACAGTAAGTAAAATCCTCCAAGAGGTGTAAATTCAAAAGTAAAAGTCGACGTCCCTCCTAAATCAAACTAACTTCTATTTATACACTTTCTTCTAATGGTCTTGGAGCCTTGAATTGGGCCCTTGGTCTTGATGGAATTGGGTTGATAATAGCCTCTGTTGATTGCTCTTGGTGTTGGGAAGAAGTCCACCTGTGAACCGAGCCATGAACCATTCACGTTTGAGTCAACGTTTGAGGCAAACGTTGACTCAAACGTCTTCGTATGTGACATTATGCAGCTCGGCCAAGTTGCTGCCATCCACGTTTGGCTCAACGTTTGAGGTCAAATGTGAGCTCAAACGTGGCTCCTCCCATGCTTTTCTTTTGGCCAACGTTTAGCCCAACGTTTAAGGCAAACGTTGGCTTCTCCAAGGCATTAAACAGAGTGCTCTTCCATGCTAAAATGGCGCCAACATTTGACCTTAAGTTTGAGGCAAACGTTGGCGTAAACGTTGCCAAGCTCCAGGGGTGTTCATCCTTGTTCTTGTGGCACCAACGTTTGACCTCAAGTTTGAGGCAAACGTTGGCGCAAACTTGGTGTGCCTCCAGGATGAAAATGCAATCTTCCTCACGTTTGAGTTCAAGTTTGAGACAAACTTTAGCTCAAATGTGAGTCCTTTTTCCTTGCCCCTTGCTGTCCCCTTTTCTTCAACCTTCTTCCAAGCTTTATTCCATCTATCATCAACCAACAATTGCATCAAAGCTATGCTCTAATCATGAGAGTTATTCTTCTTCTTGTCATGTAAGCAATTATGGCATAAAACTCATGAAAATGCATCAATTCATCCATGGTTGATTGAATCTAAGGAAACATGAAATTCCACCCAATTGGCTTACTTGTGGCCCAAGAAAGTGCATAAAACCAAATAAAAATAAAGAAAAAGACTAGTGAAACTAGGCTAAGATGACTTGTCATCAGCTACCGTCCTTCCTCTCAGTGAAAATGGTCCGGCTACGGATTACGTAGGGCTAATCATTTGTCGGTTCTCACTAGTGTTGGAATAAGATCCATTGATCCTTTTGTGCACTGTCACTACGCCCAACAGTCATGAGTTTGAAGCTCGTCATAGTCATCCCATCCCAGATCCTACTCAGAATACCACAGACAAGGTTTAGACTTTCCAAATCTCAAGAATGCTGCCAATTGATTCTAGCCTATACCACGAAGACTCGGATCTCACGGAATGGAAGGCTCTGTTGTCAGGAGAGGCAACCATGCGTCGTGAACCTGGAGGCTAAGAGATACACACTCAAGCTATTGCAGATAGAACGGAGGTGGTTGTCAGGCACGCGTTCATAAGTGAGAATAATGATGAGTGTCACGGATCATCATATTCATCAGGTTGAAATGTGAGTGAATATCTTAGAACAAGAAGTAGGCGTGAATTGAATAGAAAAACAATAGTAATTGCATTAATTCATGAAGAACAGCAGAGCTCCACACCTTAATCTATGGGGTGTAGAAACTCCACCATTGAAAATACATAAGTGATGAAGGTCCAGGCATGGCCGAATGGCCAGCCCCCTAAACGTGATCAAGAGATCAAAAGTGATACAAAGATAGTCTCAAAAATGATCTGAAGATGAAAATACAATAGTAAAGGGTCCTATTTATAATGAACTAGTAGCCTAGGGTTTACGGAAATAAGTAAATGATGCAGAAATTCACTTTCGGGGCCCACTTGGTGTGTTCTTGGGCTGAGCATTGAAGCTTTTTCGTGCATAGGCTGTTCCTGGAGTTAAACGCCAGCTTTGGTGCCAGTTTGGGCGTTTAACTCCAATTCTGGCGCCAGTTTGGGCGTTTTACGCCAGAAATTTTAGGCTGACTTTGAACGCCGATTTGGGCCATGAAATCTCAGGCAAAGTATGAACTATTATATATTGCTGGAAAGCCCAATATGTCTACTTTCGAACGCAATTAAGAGAGCGCCAATTGGGCTTCTGTAGCTCCAAAAAATTCACTTCTAGTGTAGGGAGGTCAGAATCCAACAGCATCTGCAGTCCTTTTTCAGCCTTTGAATCAGATTTTTGCTCAGGTCCCTCAATTTCAGCCAGAAAATACCTGAAATCATAGAAAAACACACAAACTCATAGTAAAGTCCAGAAATGTGATTTTTACTTAAAAACTAATAAAAATATAATAAAAAGTAACTAAAACATACTAAAATCTACCTAAAAACAATGCCAAAAAGTGTATAAATTATCCGCTCATCACAACACCAAACTTAAATTATTGCTTGTCCCCAAGCAACTAAAAACAAAATAGGATAAAAAGAAGAGAATATACAATAAATTCTGACATCTATGAAGATCAGTTTTAATTAGATGAGTGGGGCTAGTAGCTTTTTTGCTTCTGAATAGTTTTGGCATCTCACTTTATCCTTTGAAGTTCAGAATGATTGGCATCTATAGAAACTCAGAATTCAGATAGTGTTATTGATTCTCCTAGTTCAGTATGTTGATTCTTGAGCACAGTTACTTTATGAGTCTTGGCCGTGACCCTAAGCATTTTGTTTTCCAGTATTACCACCGGATACATAAATGCCACAGACACATAACTGGGTGAACCTTTTCAGATTGTGACTCAGCTTTGCTAGAGTCCCCAGTTAGAGGTGTCCAGAGCTCTTAAGCACACTCTTTTTGCTTTGGACCACAACTTTAACCGCTCAGTCTCAAGCTTTTCACTTGACACCTTCACGCCACAAGCACATGGTTAGGGACAGCTTGGTTTAGCCGCTTAGGCCAGGATTTTATTTCTGTGGGCCCTCCTATCCATTAATGCTCAAAGCCTTGGATCCTTTTTTTACCCTTGCCTTTTGGTTTAAAGGGCTATTGGCTTTTTCTGCTTGCTTTTTCTTTTTCTTTATTTTTTTTCGCCATTTTTTTCTTTTTTTTTCTGCAAGCTTTTCACTGCTTTTTCTTGCTTCAAGAATCAATTTTATAATTTTTCAGATTATCAATAACATTTTTCCTTTTTCATCATTCTTTCAAGAGCCAACAATTTTAACATTCATAAACTTCACTATAAAAAATATGCACTGTTCAAGCATTCATTCAGAAAACAAAAGGTATTGCCACCACATCAAAATAATTAAACTAATTTCAAGATATAATTCGAAACCATGTACTTCTTGTTCTTTTGTAATTAAAAGCATTTTTCATTTAAGAAAGGTGATGGATTCATAGGACATTCATAACTTTAAAGCATAGGCACTAGGCACTAATGATCATGTAATGCAAACATAGATAGCACATAAAGCATAGTAAACGAAAAATAGAAAATAAAGAGCAAGGAAATTAAAGAACGGGTCCACCTTAGTGATGGCGACTAGTTCTTCCTCTTGAAGATCTTATGGAGTGCTTGAGCTCCTCAATGTCTCTTCTTTGCCTTTGTTGCTCTTCCCTCATGGCTATTTGATCCTCTCTAATTTCATGGAGAATAATGGAGTGCTCTTGGTACTCCATTTTTAGTTGCTCCATATTAGAACTCAAATCTCCTAAGGAGGTGTTGATTTGCTCCCAATAGTTTTGTAGAGGAAAATGCATCCCTTGAGGCATCTCAAGGATTTCATGATGAGTGACTTCCTCATGTTCTTGTTGAGGTCCATAAGTGGGCTCTCTTATTTGCTCCATCCTTTTCTTAGTGATGGGCTTGTCCTCTTTAATGAGGGTGTCTTCCTCTATGACAATTCCAGCTAAATTGTATAGGTGACAAATGAGATGAGGGAAGGCTAACCTTGCCAAAGTGGAGGTTTGTCAGCCACTTTGTAGAGTTCTAGAGATATGACCTCATGAACTTCTACTTCCTCTCCATTCATGATACTATGGATCATGATAGCTCGGTCTATTGTAACTTCAGACCGATTGCTAGTAGGAATAATAGAGCGTTAGATGAACTCCAACCATCCCCTAGCCACAGGTTTGAGGTCAGGCCTTCTCAATTGAACCGGCTTGCCTTTGGAGTCTCTTTTCCACCGAGCTCCTTCCACACATATGTCCATGAGGACTTGGTCCAACCTTTGATCAAAGTTGACCCTTCTAGTGTAGGGGCGTGCATCTCCTTGCATCATTGGCAAGTTGAATGCCAACCTTACATTTTCCGAACTGAAATCTAAGTATTTCCCCCGAACCATTGTAAGCCAATTCTTTGGGTTCGGGTTCACACTTTGATCATGGTTTTTAGTGACCCATGCATTAGCATAGAACTCTTGAACCATTAAGATTCCGACTTGTTGAATGGGGTTAGTGAGAACTTCCCAACCTCTTTTTGGAATCTCATGTCGGATCTTCGGATACTCATTCCTTTTGAGCATGAAAGGGACCTCAGGGATTACCTTCTTCTTGGCCACAACTTCATAGAAGTGATCTTGATGGACTTTTGAGATGAATCTCTCCATCTCCCATGACTCGGAGGTGGAAGCTTTTGCCTTTCCTTTCCTCTTTCTAGAGGTTTCTCCGGCCTTAGGTGCCATAAATGGTTATGAAAAAACAAAAAGCAACGCTTTTACCACACCAAACTTAGAAGATCTGCTCGTCCTCGAGCAAAAGAAGAAAGAAGAGAGGAGAAGAAGAAGAAAATGGAGGAGATGGAGAGGTGTGAGTGGTTCGGCCAGGGGGGAAAAGAAGTGTTTAAGATGTGTGAAAATGAATGAGGGATGAAGGGTTTATATAGGAGTGGAGAGAGGGGAAGGGTTCGTGTATTAGGGGTTGGGTTTGGGAGGGAAAGGATTTGAATTTTGAATTGTGAGGAGGTGATTGGTGAAGAGGTGATGGAAAGAGAGAGAGTTGAGGTAGGTGGAGATCCTGTGGGGTCCAGAGATCCTGAGGTGTCAAGGAGTTCTCATTCCTGCACCATTTTGGCATGTAAACGCCCCTTTGAGTGCCAATCCTGGCGTTACACGCCAGGTTGCTGCCCATTTCTGGCGTTTAATGCCAGCTTTTCTTCCCTTTCTGGGGTTTAAACGCCAGCTTTGTGCCCTTTTCTGGCATTAAACGCCAGTCTGGTGCCCTTTTCTGGCGTTAAACGCCCAGAATAGTGCCAGATTGGGCGTTTAACGCCCATTCTGCTACCCTTACTGGCATTTAAACGTCAGTAAGATCATCCTCTAGGGTGTGCTATTTTTTTTTGCTGTTTTTCATTCTTTTTTGATTTTTCAGTTGTTTTTTGTGACTTCACATGATCATCAACCTAAAGAAAACATAAAATAATAGTAGAAAATAGAAATTTATCATAGATAAGTAAAGATTGGGTTGCCTCCCAACAAACGCTTCTTTAATGTCAATAGCTTGACAGTGGGCTCTCATGGAGCCTCACAGATACTCAGAGCATGATGATGGCCTCCCAACACCAAACTTAGAGTTTGAATATGGGGACTCTGTTTGACTCTGCATTGAGAGAAGCTTGTCATGCTTCTTCTCCATGTGTACAGAAAGAGATTCTTTAGCTTTAAACACAAGGTAGTCCTCATTCACTTGAAGGACCAACTCTCCCCTGTCAACATCAATCACAGCTTTTGCTGTGGCTAGGAAGGGTCTACCAAGGATGATGGATTCATCCATATTCTTCCCAGTATCCAGGATTATGAAGTCAGCAGGGATGTAAAGGCCTTCAACCTTTACCAAGATATCCTCTACAAGTCCATAAGCCTGTTTCATTGTCTGCCATCTCTAGTGAGATTCTTGCAGCTTGCACCTCAAGGATCCCTAGTTTCTCCATTACAGAGAGGGGCATGAGGTTTATACTTGACCCTAGGTCACACAGAGCCTTCTCAAAGGTCATGGTGCCTATGGTACAGGGTATTAAGAATTTTCCAGGATCCTGTTTCTTCTGAGGTAATTTCAATTGAACCAGATCACTTAGTTCATTGATGAGCAATGGAGGTTCATCCTCCCAAGTTTCATTACCAAATAGCTTGGCATTCAGCTTCATGATTGCTCCCAGGTACTTATCAACTTGCTCTTCAGTAATATCTTCATCCTCTTCAGAGGAAGAATACTCATCAGAGCTCATAAATGGCAGAAGTAGGTTCAATGGAATCTCTATGGTCTCTGTATGAGCCTCAGATTCCTTTGGTTCCTCAAAGGGGAACTTCTTTTCGTTCAGCGGACATCCTATGAGGTTTTTCTCACTGGGAATCACGTCCTCCTTACTCTCTCCAGGTTCGGCCATGTTGGTCATGGTTATGGCCTTGCACTCTCTCTTGAGATTTTCTTCTGTATTGCTTGGGAGAGTGCTAGGAGGAGTTTTAGTAATTCTCTTACTCAGCTGACCCACTTGTGTCTCCAAATTTTTAATGGAGGATCTTGTTTCATTCATGAAACTTAGTGTGGTCTTAGATAGATCAGAGACTATGGTAGCTAGGCCAGAACGACTCTACTCAGAGTTCTCTATCTGTTGCTGAGGAGATGATGGAAAAGGTTTGCTATTGCTAAACCTGTTTCTTCCACCATTATTATTATTATTGAATCCTTGATTAGGCTTCTGTTGATCCTTCCATGAGAGGTTAGGATGATTTCTCCATGAAGGATTATAGGTGTTTCTATAGAATTCTCCCATGTAATTCACCTCTGCCATTACAGGATTCTCAGGGTCATAGGCTTCTTCTTCAGAAGAAGCCTCCTTAGTACTGCCTGATGCAGCTTGCATTTCAGATGTAACACCCTACCACACAAAGCTTTACGCTTAAGTGGTAAAATAGAGGTGATGTGGTATTACGACCTCTAAAATAAAATGAGTACATATAATAGCAGAAGAATTATAATATGCTAGGAGCCTTGAAGAAAAGGGGAAACAAAAATCACAAAATAAAAGCGCAACGCTCTAGGAACGGGTTAACCTGAGTGCTAAGGAAACCATAACTATTAAACATAAGATGACAGAAGTAGGAATAGAGTGCCAAAGATACAAAATAACAAGCTCTTGACTCAGCCTGCGAAGTCAAGACTAGCCGGAGAATATTTACATATATATATACATACATGTCCAAAACCCAAAAGTACATATACACAATCCTACCTCTCCATAAACCTCTAGGAGGATCAAAAGAACAAGTTATATGGAGAGAAAACTAAGTATATATATATATATATACATCATAGCATAACAAAATAACCCTGTAACCACTCCGCTTCAAGAGTCCAGACGCCTAACGAGATGCCTCTCGACCTGCATCTGAAAAACAACAACATAGTATGGAATGAGAACCGGAGGTTCTCAATATGGTAAAGGTGCCACACACATAATATATAAGGTCCTGGGAATGCCAGAGGCAATTCTAGAACGCCGACACTCAGATTGTAGAGCTTAAAGTATTAAACAGAAGCCATAAAAGGTGGTTTACTAAGGATATTTAAACCTAACTTAACTTAACCTTAAATCTAAATCCCATTTTGTCATTCCTCCATACCTCCGACTCCATCGTGCATTTTCACAGACAACTAAACAGACAAAGGCAAGCACAAGAAGGTTCCAAGTACTGCAGATAACAAATATACATTTAACATGGCAAGTACATTTAGGCACATCCAGTTAATACACAAGCAAGTAATTCAAGTAATATGCATATGATGCATGCCTATCCTGTGGCTGATGAGGCTCATCTGTCGGTTATTCAGCCAACTCGACAAGTCTGAATTGTCCTTAGACTGTCCCCCGACGTGCATCCCCAAGAGTCTATGCATAGATTTTTCTCAAATAATCAATATTGCTCAATGGGGGTAATGATGACAAGTCATCTTAGCCTAGTTTCACTAGCCTTTTTCTTTGTTTTTATTAGGTTTTATGCACTTTCTTGCATTCTAAGAAAGTAATTTAGATTAAAAATGCATGACTTCTTTGAATCAATCAACCACCATGTAATTGATGTTAAATCATGAGGTGTTAAGCTAAATTTAATTGAATTTTAATAATTTATAAACCTTGTGAATTTAGTGATACTTTGATTGGTTGTTTTGATTGCTTGTAGGTGAAGAAAGAAGAAAATAAGAAAAGCGTGGCCTAAGGAATGTGCCCAAAGAAAATAAGAAACGTTTCCAAAGGAAGCAAGAAGCGTGGCAAAGGGAAGAAAAAGCATAGCCACATTGAGGAAGAAGGAAAGCTAAGTTGGAAAAGTAAACTGAGTTTCACAAGGAATGAAAGGAGAAGGCAAGGTGCAAAGCTAAGTTCAAATAGTTAACTGAGCACTAAAGAAAGCAAGGAAATGGTACAAAGCTCAGTTAACTAAGTTAACTTTATCGGGGACCTCTCCAAATTAATTCAAAGCAAAATTCCAAGGAATGAAGCCACCAAGTTTCGAACTCATGACCCAAGGGAAGCAAGGAACGCTCCTTGCAAGGAAAACAAGAAAAATTGGCCAAAAAGCATTCACCAAGGCTTAAACCTTGCACCTAAAGGATGAAAGGAAGGCGCTACTCCAAGGAGGCAAGGGCGCTCAGTTGCTTTACTTAACTGAGCGCTACATTATATTGCTAGGCATAAGGAAAATCATGAAAAAAAGCCAAAACGCTTCCTCTAGGATTCGAACTTGGGAATTCTTTGAAACACAAGGGATGAGCGCCATTCAGCTTGCAAAGAAATGAACTAAAATGCTTCCTCCAGGATTCGAACTTGGGAATTCTTTGAAACACAAGGGATGAGCGCCATTCAGCTTGCAAAGAAATGAACTAAAATGCTTCCTCCAGGATTCGAACTTGGGAATTCTTTGAAACACAAGGGATGAGCGCCATTCAGCTTGCAAAGAAATGAACTAAAATGCTTCCTCCAGGATTCGAACTTGGGAATTCCTTGAAACATAAGGAGGAGCACCCACTCATCCAAGGAAATTAGCTTCAAGATTTCCTCCACTTGCTCCCACCAGGATTTGAACCTGGGACCTTGAGGTTGAAGGCAAGGCGCTGCACCAAGGAAGCTCAGTTGGTTTTTCCAACTGAGCATCACTACATCCCATCCTCCCCACACCATGACACGGACCAAGACACCAAGGGGGGCTTTGAGCGCACACTTGACACGGCCAGGATGCCATGGAGCGCACAACTTTGACACACATAGAGCTCAGTTCAAAATTCCAACTGAGCTCTAGTGTCAAGCAACACACCAAGGCTGGGACGCACACATCACTTGACACGGGCAGCACACTTGAGTGCTCAGTTGGTTTTTCCAACTGAGCTTACCCCTGGGAGGTGCATTTGGGCTAAAAATTGGATTAAAAATCCAATTTAATTCATTTCTTCACCAAATCAAAAGCCCACCCAAATTCCAAAATCCAAGAATAGAAAGTGTATAAATAGGAGTTAGTTTGATGTAATGACATTTACATTTCTTGCAATCTAAGTTTCTGCAATTTACTTTACTTGTTCTTTAAGATTCAGCACATTTACTTTCCTGCTCTTTCATTTATTACAATTTACCCCCTCTCCCTTTACATTTCAAGCAATTTAGTTTCTGTCAATTACAAACCACTCAACCAATACTTGATTCGCTTGACTAAATCAACCACTAAACTAAAATTGCTCAATCCTTCAATCCCTGTGGGATCGACCTCACTCATGTGAGTTATTATTACTTGATGCGACCCGGTCCACTTGCCGGTGAGTTTTGTGTTGGATCGTTTTCCACACATCAGGTAACATTCCCGGGAATTTATATAGTGTCCGGTCACACTTACGTCGTAGGGTCAACAGAGTATCGAGTTTTCAACCTGGTACACGTGGTGGCAAGCCACGGCACTTAATCCAGAGAATCTCGTATCTTAGATTATTCAAATTCATAAGCCATATAAATAATTCAATTATAATTCATCAACATCCACATCATTCTCAATCGCATCTCATTCATCATTATACGTCAATTATATTCAATCCTTATCCTTCATTATCACACCTCCCATTCCGTCCATCAATAGTTCCAATTCAAAATATAATTCATTCTTTTCTAAATGAATCAAACTTAAAACATGCTCATTTTCTTAATAATTCAAAATCAAACCATATAACCTTTGAATCTAAATCTTTTTAAATAATCATATAAACAAAATCTCTAATTTTTATAAAATTTCGGCAGCATCTCCTCTAAAACTCAGATTTTGCCACCCTTTTCGGGTCCATACCTACTTTCTTTTCAATTCAACATACCCTTCCTCGTCATCATAACAATCACCACAATAAATCTACCTCAGATAAACAATTATACTCATACAATATTCAAATCCAACAACCCAAAATTCAACTAAGAATCATAGTTCACAAATCCTAGGTTTTTAACACAAAATACCTCATTATCACAACAACCTCCACAATAGTTATACCTCAAATCAATAATTCACCAAATCATTAGTTAATCAACAAGCACCAAACCAACCATGTTCATCAATAATAACATTCAACCATAATCCTTTCCAAATTAACATAACAACATTCACCATCCAAAATTGATAACTAATTATTCAATAAACTTCAACCAAATATATTCATCGACAAATTACTAAACACTAAACATACACCTACATTCCAACTTATCCTATGGTCGTCTAGCCTAAGTTTTCACAAAACATTATATATTAAATGCAAGAAACCTAAATCATATCTTGGCTGATTTCCACGTAACGACCAAAGCTATTTATTCAAAACCAAGACAGCCCCTCAAAACTCAACTAATCCGCTTCCTCCAAGTTCCAGTATTCACAATTTCAAGCTCCAATTATTTATTCGCAACCTAATACACATTCATAACACATATATATCCAATTTAATACTCAAAGCTCAAATTCAATGAAAATAAAATAGAATTATCGTATCCTCACCTTACCTAAGCTTCACATAAGCAAGAGTGAACATTTTTCTCAAGCTAATTAGATCCTAAAATATCAAAAATCAAAGAAATTCAACACCCCTTCTCAAAACTCAAAAATTAGGGGAAATGAGAGGCTGAAGTGAAATAGCAAGTTACCTATGAAATTGTTCCGGTAGAAATGTAGAGCTCAACGCGGTGAACGCGTGGCCACAAACGGTGCAACGATTGGAGCTCGGACGGAGAAGTTACGGGAGTTGGAAGTTAGCGTAACAATTTGACGTTCTTTCTTTCCTCTCCCTGATGCTCTTCGACACTACCGAAAATGGGGAGAAGAAGAACGTGGGTTTACTTAAAGGGCTGGTCCGGTTGGGCCCACGGCCCGGTTTGGGCCCGGTTCAATCGGTTCGACCCATTCGGTCCAATCTTTGACCATTTTCTTTGAAATTAGTGTCAAAATTCTTGTTTTGATGAGCTCTACCCTAATTTAATATAATATTCACATTTCTAATCCTCCTTATTAAAAACTAATTTATTGACCAATTATCTACTAATTTAATCGGGGTTTACATCAGACAGACTCTGAAAAATCATATTGGCTTGCTGAGTCAATATTTTATTCTGAACCAATATGGCATTCAAAGTATCAATCTCAAGAACTCCTTTCTTTTGAGTTGTCCCATTGTTCACAGGATTTCTTTCAGAAGTGTACATGAACTGGTTATTTGCAACCATTTCAATGAGTTCCTGGACTTCTTCAGGCATCTTCTTCAGATGAAGAGATCCACTAGCAGAGTTGTCCAATGACATTTTAGACAGTTCAGACAGACCATCATAGAATATGCATAAGATGCTCCATTCTGAAAGCATGCCAGAAGGACACCTTCTGATCAACTGCTTGTATCTTTCCCAAGCTTCATAGAGGGATTCGCCTTCCTTCTGTCTGAAGGTCTGGACTTCCACTCTAAGCTTACTCAATTTTTGAGGTAGAAAGAACTTTGCCAAGAAGGTATTGACTAGCTTTTCCCAAGAGTTCAGGCTTTCTTTAGGTTGTGAGTCCAACCATGTCCTAGCTCTGTCTCTTACAGCAAAAGGAAAAAGCATAAGTTTGTAGACCTCAGGGTCAACCCCATGGGTCTTAACAGTGTCACAGATTTACAAGAATTCAGCTAAAAACTGATGAGGATCTTCCAATGGAAGTCCATGATACTTGCAATTCTGCTCCATTAGAGAAACTAATTGAGGCTTAAGCTCAAAGTTGTTTGTTCCAATTGCAGGAATTGAGATGCTCCTTCCACAAAAGTCAGAAGAGGGTGCAATGAAGTCACCAAGCATCTTCCTTCATTGTTGTCATTGTTGTTATTTTCGGCTGCCATATCTTCTTCCTTTTTGAAAATTTCTGTCAGGTCCTCTCCAGAGAGTTGTGATTTAGCTTCTCTTAGCTTCCTCTTCAAGGTCCTTTCAGGTTCAAGATCAGCTTCAACAAGAATTTCTTTGTCCTTGTTCCTGCTCATAAGAAAGAGAAGGGAACAAGAAAGTATGGAATCCTCTATGTCACAGTATAGAGATTCCTTGAGGTGTCAGAGGAAAACAAGAATAGAGGGATGAGGTAGGTAGATAAGAATTCGAACATATGAAGAAGGAGGAAGAGTCCGAATTACTAATTGAAGAGGAGTGTTAGTCCTTAAATAGAAGAAGGTGAGGAGGGGGAAAATTTTCGAATATTGGATAGAAAAAAGTAGTTAGGTGGTTTTGAAAAAGATATGATTGAAATAGAAAACTTTTAAAATAAAACAAAAAGTTAAGTAGTTAATTGAAAAAGATTTGAAAATAAAATTTTAAAAAGATAAGAAGTTAGAAAAAGATTTTGAAATTAAAATTTGAAAAAGATATGATTGAAATTTATTTTGAAAAAGATTTGAAAAGGAAATTAAAAAGATTTGATTTTGAAATTAAAGTTGATTACTTGACTAACAAGAAACTAAAAGATATGATTTTAGAATTTAAAGTTTGATCCTTTCTTAATAGGCAAGTAACAACTTGAAAATTTTTTGAATCAAAATATTAAATGCTAACATTAATTTCGAAAATTATGAAATAAAATTAAGAAAAAGATTTTGAAAATCAAATTTTAAAATTTTCAAAAAACAGGAAAGAAGAATGAAAAAGGTTTGATTTATGAAAAAGATTTGATTTTGAAAAATTATGAAGATTTGAAAAAGATTTGAATTAAAAACTAACTTACCTCCCTTGTGTTGTCCTGGCGTTAAATGCCCAGAATGGTATCTATTCTGGCGTTTAACGCTCAAAATACTACCCTTTTGGGCGTTTAACGCCCAGTCAGGTACCCTAGCTGGCGTTTAAACGCCAGATTTCCTTCCTCACTGGGCATTTTGAATGCCCAGCTTTTTCTCTGTAATTCCTCTGCTGAATATTCTGAATCTTCAATTCTCTGTATTATTGACTTGAAAAGACATAATTTTGAAAATTTTTTTTGAATTTTTAATGATGAGAGAGAACAACAAAATAAAACTAATCATGAAAAACTAAGATCAAATAAATAATGCATGCAAGAACACGTTGAATGTCAAGATGAACAATCAAATTATTTTTTTAAGAAAAGAAAGACATGCAAGACACCAAACTTAGAAATTTTCATATTAGAGACGCTAACAAATTGAGAATGCACATGAAAAACAAAAAAAGACACAAAACAATAGAATTTAAAGATCAGACCCAATAAAATCATCAAGAACAACTTGAAGATCAATGAAGAACATGATGCATATGTTTTAGAAGAATGCAAGAAAATTAAAAATATGCAAAACACCAAACTTAAAATGTTACACTAAACTCAAACAAGAAACATAAATTATTTTTGGTTTTTATGGTTTTATAATTTTTTTGTAATTTTTTGAAAATTATTTGGGAAAAGAAAAATAAGAAATTCAAAATTGGCTAGCCAAGCTTCAGCAGGACATTACATAGAACAGCTAAATTGCTGAGAAAGTCAAAGAAGCTCTTCTAAAGATAAGTGGAAACCTCAGTCCAAAAGAATTAGACATGGCTTAACATCCAGCCAGGATTGAACATATCTCATGAAACTCTAGAATTCATTCTTAAAAATTCTGAAGAACATAGAATAATTTATTTTTCAAAAATTTTTCGAAAATAAAAAGCTTTAAAAAAAATAAAATTACCTAATCTGAGCAACAAGATGAACCGTCAGTTGTCCAAACTCGAACAATCTCCGGCAACGGCGCCAAAAACTTGGTGTGGGAAATCGTGATTCCCACTTTTCACATCTCCGCACAACTAACCAGCAAGTGCACTGGATCGTCCAAGTAATACCTTACGTGAGTAAGGGTCGATGATAAACCACTATTTTATGGTTTATATTGTGTTTAATTGTGTGGTTTTATCATGATCTTTATCTACTTATTCATTAAATAAGCATGCATTTATAATTCCTTCCTAAAGTTATTGTATGATTGAAAACTTGCTTCCTAGGGACTTTAATTATGTATTTTATTTCTCCTTTATTCCATTCGATGTCGTGATCTGTGTGTTAAGTGTTTCAGGCTTTACAAGGCATGAGTGAGTTGGAGATTTGAGAGGAAGCTTGCAAAAATGGAAGGAACACAAGAAATTGAGGAGATGACCAGCGAGAAGTGACGCGGTCGCATGGATGACGCGACCGCGCGAAGAAGAGGAAATCGCAGTGACGCGGCCGCATGGATGACGCGACCACGCGGCATGGAATAGCACGAGTGACGCGGCCGCATAGATGACGCGACCGCATGGCAAAGCAGAAAGCCGAATGACGCGGCCGCATGGATGACACGACCGCGTGACATGCGCGATCTGCATAATCTGCAGAATCGCTGGGGGGCGATTTCGGGCCCTATTTTGACCCAGTTTTTGGCCCAGAAAAGCAAACTAGAGCCAGAGAACATGCAGAAACCAACAACAACATTCATTCCGCATAGTTTTAGTTTTTAGATCTAGTTTTCCTCTCCTCTAGGTTTTCTCTCTAGACATTCATAGTTTTTAGGATTTGTTATGTTCATTATTTTTGCATTGGGATATTGAGAAGAGTTATTGCCTCAACAAGACTTCGACACTCTAGTTCGTTCTCTTTACTTGTCTCTTACTCTTCCATGTTCCTTAATTTACTTAATTTTACTATTGGATTATTTTAGCATTTATTAATACAAGAATCACTTTTATTTTTGATTAATCTTTTGATCATTATTTATGATGTCTTTCTTTAATTCCCTTTCTTATGTTATGAATTTTACATTTGCAATGAGCGAGTAGTCCCCTAACTTGATGGGGAGTTGATTGAAAGAAACCCTTGAAGTTGGGATGCCCAAGAGAGAGATTGTAGTTGGGTTTACTGTTGGATTGCTCTCTAGTCACTAACACCAATCCTCCCCAGGGCGGATTGGAACTTGTGGATAGAAATAACATTCCAACTTGTTTAACTTTCCCTTACTTAGTGAGGGACAACTAAACAGAATAATCCCCAATTATCAATTAATCTTGAGAGTACTGCAACAAGAATAGGGCTTCCAACTAATCAACTCCCAATCAAGGCTTTTATTTAAATTTATATAAATTCTCTAATTTAATTTTCTGCCATTCAACTCAAACCTTTTTGAAAACATCTGATTAATAAAATAGCACACTTTTCTGCAACTCGTTGGGAGAGGACCTGGGACTCATACTCCCAGTATTTTGATTTTAATTTCTGTGACACCCTTTTTAAATTGATAAAGCAGATTTCTAGTTGGTTGAGAACTATACTTGCAACGCATATTTTATAATCATTCTTAACTTGCCAATTTCCGCCCGCATCAATTTTTGGCGCCGTTGCCGGGGAGTTGCAATAGAGTGCTAAATTTATTAATTGGAATTTATTTATTTGCATTTTATTTAATCTTGCTACTATGAGCTGCTTGTTTCTTTTGTTAGATGACACGTTCGCTTCCTAATCCAAGCTTGCTAATATTCGATCCCGAGATTGAAAGAACTATTTCACAAATAAGGCAAGTTCGGCGTTGATTAGTCATCTCTGAGGGCGGATCTGAAACGTCACTTAAAAAAGAAACCAGCCCCCGTTCTACTGATTTGGTTGTTTTACGTGCAGGTAACTTGGCAGCAGCCAGGAGAGTTACTATCCAGGAGGCTGGAGCCCCTGATTTTACAATACAATCATTTCAAGCGCATCACCCAGTGGTGGCTACAGACTTTGAAATAAGGACCGCACTGCTCAATTTGATGCCCAAGTTTCATGGCTTACCTGCTCAAGAGCCTATCAAGCACCTGAGAGATTTTCAGGCAGCCTGTTCTACTGTCAAGCGTTATGGTGCAGATGAAACTTCAATTCTGCTGAAAGCTTTCCCGTTTTCTCTTGAGGGGAAGGCAAGAGACTGGTACTACACTCAACCAGCAACAATTGTATCCAACTGGGATACACTGAGAAGAGAATTCTTGGAAAAGTTCTTTCCAGCTGAAGTTACTGATAAACTGAGGAAAGATATTTCCATGATTGTTCAGGATGAATCTGAAACTCTTTATGAGTACTGGGAGCGCTTCAACAATCTTCTGGAAGCTTGCCCCCACCATATGATTGACAAGCTGGTGTTACTCGGTTATGTCACACAGGGAATGAGGCCCCAAGATAGGACTACATTGGAAAGTGCTAGCAATGGGTCTATGAAAAAGTACAAGACCACTGATGAGGCATGGCAATTAATTAGTGACTTAGCTGAATCTACTAGGAATCACAGACAGAAACAAGGCCATTCAAAAGCCGTTGCAAAAGTATCTTCTAGCAGAGAGACTGCTGCTTTAACTCAGAGTATCTGTGAAATGACCAACTTGCTGAAGCAGATGCAATTAAATCAACAACAAGTTCAGCAAGCTCAACCTTCTCCACCATAGCAAAACCAACAGTTAGTCCCACAGAGAGTTTGCGTAATCTGCGCTGATTATAGCCATTATACTGATGAATGTCCGCAGCTCCAGCATGAAGACAACACCGTGGCAGCCACACATAACTTCTATGACCGCCCCAACCAAGGGTACAATCAAGGTGGCAATTACAACCACAGATGGCAAGACAATTCTAACCAGAATTGGAGGGACAACAACAACAGAGGAGGCAGAGATAATCAGGAAAATTAGAGGTGGAATAACAACAACAACAGGCAGCAGAATCAGAATCAGCCTTATAGAGCACCTCACCTAAGGCAATCCCAAGGACCACAGAATACCCTACAGCAGACCTCTCAACTTACCTATCCTTTTTCATCTGCTAATGATGACTTACTACAATCTATGGATCGGAGACAGCAGACCATGGAAAATAATATTAATGCCACTCTAAATGGTCTGAACGCTACTTTATAAGCTCTTGTCTCCCAGATTGGATCAATGACCAACTCCAATAACCAAGCTTCGAGCTCCAGTGGAATTCCCTCTCAACCATTACCCAATCCCAAGGGTGGTATTAATGCCATCACCCTAAGGTCCGGAACCACACTGTAGGAGAGGAACCAGGAGGAGCCAAGCCCACCAGAACACGCCTCAGCTGAAGAGGTAGTGGAAATAGAAGATGTTGAAGAGGAAGAGGACATACAGGACACAGCTGAAGAAGAAGTGCAACCACAGGAGGAAGCATTAAAAGGCACAGACACTGCATAAGACACCACTCCTATTCCATTTCCACAACTTGCAAGGAAGCCCAGGAAGCAGCTGGAACCTGATCCAAAAATGGTAGAGATATTCAAAAAGGTTGAGGTAATTATTCCCCTTTTTGATGTTATTCAACAGGTACCTAAATATGCAAAGTTTCTAAAAGATTTATGTATACATAAGGATAAAATTAATGAATTAGAAACTATTCCTTTAGGAAGTTCCATATCTGCTTTAATGGGAAGTTTACCTAAAAAGTGTAGTGACCCAGGTCCTTGTATAGTTAATTGTACTATTAGTGGTGTGATAATTTCTGAATGCATGTGTGATTTAGGAGCATGTGTAAGTATAATGCCTTTGTCTATATATGATGTTTTGAGGCTTCCTCCCTTAAAAAGGTCGGCAGCTCATTTTGTGTTAGCAGATAAAAGCATTATTACAGTGGTTGGAGTTGCTGAAGATGTACTAGTAGGCATTAAGGGACTCACATTTTCCACTGATTTTTATATCCTGGAAATGCCCCAAAATGACTCAGACAAGCCATCATCAATCCTACTCAGAAGACCATTCCTGAAGACCTCAAAGTTTAAATTAGATTCTTTTTCAGGAACATACTCTTTTGAAATAGATGGCAGAGTAGTAATCTTCAATCTGAATGGAGTTATGAAGCATCCTCCAGAGGATCATTCTATCCTCAAGTGTGACATCATAGATGAAACCGTGGCTGAAGTCCATCAGGAGGAATTTGAAGAGAAGCACACAGGACAAGGTCCAAGTGTGGGGACACTCTCAGAGGACAATGACAGTGCCTTACCACTGTTACCAGCTCCAGACAACCCAGAGCCTGAACATGATCAGAAGTTAGAATTAAAACCCCTTCCCCCACACCTCAAATATGCTTACCTTGAAGACGGGCAGAAGTTTTCGGTTATCATTGCAAGGGAACTCACTTCTCAACAGGAAGAGCAGCTACTTGGTGTGCTGAGGAGGCACAAGAAGGCAATTGGTTGGAGTTTGGCAAATATAGTAGGCATAAATCCTCAAGTCTGTGAGCATAAAATATTTTTAGAAGAGGGAGCAAGACCTGTCCATCAACCCTAGAGAAGACTGAACCCCACTCTCCTAGAGGTTGTCAAAAAGGAAGTGACCAGACTACTAGAGGCAGATATCATCTATCCCATCTCAAACAGTGAATGGGTAAGCCCGGTACAAGTGGTACCAAAGAAGTCTGGAGTCACTGCAGTGAAGAATGAGCATGGCAAGCTCCTGACAACCAGAGTTCAGAACGCCTGGAGGGTCTGCATTGACTACAGACGCCTCAACCAAGCAACCCGTAAGGATCACTATCCTCTCCCATTCATTGATCAAATGCTGGATCGCCTGTCAGGTAAATCGCATTATTGTTTTTTAGATGGTTACACAGGTTATTTCCAGATTCATATAGCTCCTGAGAATCAGGAAAAGACCACTTTTACATGTCCTTTTGGGACTTATGCTTACAAGAGAATGCCCTTTGGCTTGTGCAATGCACCCGCTACTTTCCAAAGGTGCATGATGAGTCTTTTCTCTGATCTTATTGAGGACTGTGTGGAAGTTTTTATGGATGATTTTAGTGTTTATGGCGATTGCAGGTTTTTACAGGAGGTTCATTAAGGACTTCAGTAAGGTAGCACTTCCCTTATCCAGGTTACTGCAGAAAGATATTGAGTTCGAGTTCAGTGAAAATTGCAAACAGGCGTTTGATAAGCTGAAGGCTACACTGACTCAAGCTCCAATTGTGAGAGGACCAGACTAGAGCCAACCATTTGAAATAATGGGTGATGCTTCCAACCATGCAGTAGGAGCAGCACTGGCTCAACATGAAGGTAAGGATCCTTTTGTTATTGCTTACGCGTCTAAAACTTTGGATGCCGCTCAGTCAAATTACACTACTACTGAGAAAGAGCTTCTTGCTATTGTTTTTGCTCTGGATAAATTCTGAGCCTATTTACTTCGTACTAAAGTAGTAGTGTATTCAGACCACGCAGCTCTAAAGTATTTATTATCTAAAAAGGAGTCCAAACCAAGGCTTATACGTTGGATACTACTATTACAAGAATTTGATTTAGAAATTAAGAATAGGAGTGGTAACCAGAATCTAGTGGCAAACCACTTGAGTCGTCTTGAGCACATTACAGATGACTCCACTCCTATAGCTGATAATTTTTCATTTGATAACCTGCAAGCAGTATCTGCGATAGTCTCTTGGTATGCACCTGTAGCTAATTATCTAGTTAGCTGCACCTTTCCTCCAAATTTTTCTAAGCATCAAAGGGACAAGCTGAAAAGCGAGTCTAAATATTATATATGGGATGACCCATATTTATGGAGATGTGGAGCTGACCAGGTAATTAGACGGTGTGTGCCTCAATCAGAATTTCAGTCCATCTTAGAGGCCTGCCACTCATCTGAGAGTGGAGGACATTTTGGCCCTCAAAGAACTGCTAGAAAAATCTTAGACTATGGATTCTGGTGGCCTACTCTTTTTAAGGACGCTGCTGAATTTTGTAGATCTTGTTTTCCATGCCAGAAATTTGGTAATATATCCAGGAGGGATGAGATGCCTCAACAGATTATGCTTTTCTGTGAAATTTTTGATGTTTAGGGCATTGACTTCATAGGTCCATTTCCAAATTCTAATGGTTATTTCTATATATTGTTAGCTGTGGATTACGTTTCCAAATGGGTGGAAGCAATTCCTACCCGCACTGATGATGCTAACACTGTTGTTTCCTTTGTGAGAAACCATATTATTTGTCGCTTTGGATCACCACAAGCAATTGTGAGCGATCAAGGCACCCATTTTTGTAACAGGAGACTAACAGGACTAATGAAGAAGCATGGGATAATTCATAAAGTTGCAACAGCCTACCATCCTCAGACTAATGGGCAAGCCGAGGTGTTAAATAGAGAGATAAAGCGTATCTTGCAAAAGATAGTCAAACCTCATAGAAGAGACTGGAGTACCAGGCTACAAGATGCACTCTGGGCATATAGAATAGCATACAAAACACCCATTAGGATGAGTCCTTTCCGCTTAGTTTATGGAAAAGCTTGTCATCTCCCTGTTGAAATAGAGCATAAAGCCTTTTGGGCAGTGAAAGAATGCAACATGGGAATTGAGAGAGCCGGAGCTGAAAGGAAGTTGCAACTGCAGGAACTGGAAAGCCTTCGCCTAGAAGCTTATGAGAACTCAAGACTATACAAGGAGAAGATGAAGGCTGTACATGATCAGCACATCAAGAGGAAAAAGTTCCAACCTGGGGACTTAGTCCTCCTTTACAAGTCTCGACTGAGGCTCATGCCAGGCAAGTTGAGATCGAGATGGGAAGATCCATACAGAGTAGAGAAGGCCGAACCGTACGGAGTTTATTGATGTGCGGAAAACGATCCGACACAAAACTCACCGGCAAGTGCACCGGGTCGCATCAAGTAATAATAACTCACGTGAGTGAGGTCGATCCCACATGGATTGAAGGATTGAGCAATTTTAGTTTAGTGGTTGATTTAGTCAAGCGAATCAAGTATTGGTTGAGTGATTTGTGATTAACAGAAATTAAATTGCATGAAAAGTAAAGGGAGAGGGGTAAATTGTGAGATTGAAACAGAATTTCTTCAATTCTCCACCTAAAATCCAAGACAAGAAAAGTAAAGAGTGCTGGGCAAGAACAAGGAAGAAGAGAGATCAATTCTCCTCCCAAATTCTCTTGAATTAAACAACAATGCTAAGAAAAATAAAGTGAACTCTGAGCAAAACTGAAAAGAAAGCTATTCTGAAAAATGAAAAGGGAAGCTCCTCAAAAACTTTAAATCCTAAGCTATTTATACACTTTCTTCAAATGATCATTAAGCCTTGAATTGGGCCTTTAGCCTTGATGGAATTGGGTTGATAGTGGTCTCTGTTGATTGCTCTTGGTGTTGGGAGAAAATCCATTAGTGAACCAAGCCATGAACCATTCACGTTTGAGCCAACGTTTGAGGCAAACGTTTTGACCTCACGTTTGAGGCAAACGTTGGCGCAAACGTTGCCTTCCCAGGAGCTTCAATTCTCTTCTCTTTTGGAGCCAACGTTTGACCTCACATTTGAGGCAAACGTTGGCTCAAACTTTGCTTTCCAATAGCTTCATTCTTCAACTACAACTCACGTTTGAGTTGACGTTTGAGGCAAACGTTAGCTCAAACGTGAATTCCATTTTCTCAAACCCATTCTTGCAACCTTCTTCCATAATGTTGGCACACCTTTTGTTTCCTTTCTTCACCTACAAGTAATCAAAACAACCAATCAAAGTATCACAAAATTCACAAGGTTTATAAATCAATTAATTATCAACTAAAGTTAGCTTGAACCTCATGATTTTGTATCAATTAAAAGGTGGTTGATTGATTTAAGGAAACCATGCAATTCCAATTCAAATGGTTAATTTATAATGCAAGAAAGTGCATAAAACTAAATGAAAACAAAAGAAAAAGGCTAGTGAAACTAGGCTAAGATGACTTGTCATCATTTATCACCTAAGCCATCCTTCAAGCTCTGAACTTATCAAAGTTAATGGACATCGTCTAAAGCTGTACCATGGCGAGAAGCTGAAGAAGAACAAGGAGCTCGAGATCTTCCTCTTGGAAGATTCCCACATAGCCGAAGATTGAGCTAATGGAGCATCCAACTTACGGACGTTAAAGCAAAGTGCTAGGTGGGAGACAACCCACCATGGTATGATCGTTCTTTTCCTTATTTTTAATTTTCTTATTCAATAACTCTTCTCTTCATTAGTACATTTTCGTGCATCTACATTCACATATTTTTAATAAAAAAAATCACCACGCGACGCGACCGCCTCGTTGACGCGTCCGCGTCGCAGGGAGCTGGGAGACAATAATAATATGAACAGAGAGTTACGCAGGAGCAGGGCTGGAGGCGTGCCAATGGCACAAACCGTCCCATGCGACCGCGTCATATAGGAATAATGGCCTCCCACGCGACCGCGTGCCCCACGCGGCCGCGTGACCTGAATTTCGACGTAACAAGGGTGCACAGCCGAAAGTTATGCTAGAGTGGTACTGGACTGGCGCTGGATGCGCAGCCCCTCTCACGCGATCGCGTGCCCCACATGACCGCGTCGTATCCCACTAATTGACCATTCACGCGATCGCATGCCCCATGCGATCGCATCACCCAAAATTTGGCACTAATATAATTTTGAACAGAGAGTTGTGCGAGTGCGAGGCTACCCTCGCGCCATTAGCCTAAAACGGGTCACGCGACCGCATCATTGAGTTTAAGCGCAAGTCGCACGACCGCGTGCCCCACGCGACCGCGTCGATTGTGCCACACAGTTTTCCTAATTTGCTAATTATCATATCTTTTTCTCCCCAAATCTTATTTTCTCTTTTCCCTCCTTATTTCTTCTCCCTCCCTTCCTCCCTTCTTCCTTCTTTCTCACCTTTTACACTTTCTCTCTCTCTCACCTCCATTAACAAGGTTTTTCTTTTTCTTCTCTCCTCACTTTTCTATTTTTCTTCTTATTTTTATATGTTATCTTCTTTTTTTTCTTTTTACCTTCATTATTCCTGTTCTCTTTTTCTTTCTTTTTCCTTTTTACTTGGTGTTCTCAATTTATGTGAGTCATTATTTATTATTCTATGCTTGTGGATTGTTGTAAATTTATTTGACAATTATACATTGCTTTTTAAGGGGATTACTTGTATGTTCCAATTCTTATTTTCAAGAGCCTCTTCTACATGCATGCTATGTGTTTGTGAAAAAGCCTATATGGCATTATGAACTTCTCTACATTTTTCTACTCTAATATTCAATGCTTGCTTTTCACAATTTCCCTTTACTATTTTATTAATTGAAATTAATTGTCAATACAAATGTGATGGTTTGTTACGAGTGATGTTTGATCTATGCTACTCATGCCCTTTGCCGGCATGCCAATAAACACCTTGCATTCACTTGTCATCATATGCACTAGCTATTTTTCATTAATGAGTTTTCACATGTACTCATGAGTGTGTGTTAACTTCATTTACCTTTTAATGTGCATTTATAACCATCCTTTTCCGTTCTCTTCCTTGCTCTATCTCTGTAAACTTAATTTACTTTCTCTTCCTTTTTTCAGGATGGCCACCAAGAAAGGAAAAGAGAAAGCCATTCCCAATCAACAGCAAGGAGAGGAACAAAGAGAGCATTAGTGGCAGAGCCTTCTTCCACCGCAGTCAAGCCCTCAACAAAGAAAATTAAGAGGATTATAAAGGTTGATGATAAAGAAAGAGCATTCCCAGCAAAGGACACTGCGCGGTTTTCCAATCGCTACTGTGAGCAGATGTTCCCCATCCTGGCTGAAAGGAGTTACAACAACGAATACCTTCTTCTCCTCCCAAACCACATTGCTACATTTGTTGAGCCGCAGATTGCCCGAAGACAATGGGGTTTCCTACAAAGACAGCCAAGGCAGGTCAATCTTTCTTGGGTAGTCGAGTTCTACTCCAACTACCACTTACCAACCCTGCAATCTGTCTATGTCCGTCAGAAGCAAGTTCCCATTACAGAAGAGGCCATTCAAAAAGTTCTAAGTCTTCTCCCTGTTCCAGAAGGACTGGATGCCTTTCAAGAAGCTGCACTCAAGCGCCAGATGTACCAATTTGACTGGGACGCTGTTCTCAGAGTTATCGCACTACCTGGCAGCCGTTGGATCTATGGATTCCATCGTACCCGCCCTAAGGAAATTTCGGCTTCAACACTTACCTTGGAGGCTCGCGTATGGGCACAGATCATGTCCCATTACATCTTTCTGAGCACTCACGAATCCTCCTTCACTACAGACATGGCCGTTCTACTATGGTGCATCCTTACAGACCAGCCTCTAAACCTACCAAGACACATCCGGAATGCCATGGGACACGTCCAAATTGCGGGCAACTTACCTTTTCCCGCCTTGGTCTCAGATCTTATCTCAGCCGCCGGAGTCTCCTACAGAGCTGGGGACACCAAAGCCATGCTTCTCCGGGATGATCAGTATGTCCCTAACGGGAAGTACCTTAGACTTCCAGCAGCCACTACCAGCCAGCCTACTGAACCAGTTGAAGATATTCCTTCTTCAACACCACAAGCACCTACTACTGATCAGCTGCTCCTGCAGATACTTGAAAAGTTGGATCGGCAAGAACACAAAGCTAAGATGAGAGAGCATCGTAACAAGCGCCGATTCACATACCTCAAGGAGCTGATCATGGGAAAATTTAAGGACTCAGACACCCCGGACTCCACTTCCTTTACCAGCACAGGGAGCCATGATGGTCCCGACTGTGGAGATACTGTTACTAGCCCACCTTTGTTCTTGACAGATGGCACCGAGGACGGTGCAAAGCCTCAAGTGTGGGGAGGTCGGTCAGTACCTGACTTCCGGAGGTAATTTCTCTTCCCTAGCACCAATAAATTAGGATATTTAGTTAGATTTTTTCTTTTATAGAATAAGATAAATTGCATAGTAATAGATTAGTTGCATGCATGTTCTGCTTGATTGAAAAGACAATGAGTTCCTTCTTAGACTCTATCTTTGGAACAAAATTTCACTAATTTTAATTAATTATTTTATGTTAAATTTGCTTGAAGTTGTATTTGGAACATGATTTTTGAGCTAAAGAACACACAACCTGTGAGATTTGAGCCTTTATGAATGGTTACATTATTTAACCATAATTATTTTATTCTTGTGTGTGTACTTCTCTATGATTGTAATCTACATTTTGTTTCATCCTATATGTCCAATGTTTATTATATCTATATGATTGCACATGATTGAGGCCATTATTTGTTTAGCTCACTTATCCAAATAAAGCCTATCCTTTCAATTACCTTTGTTAGCCACTTTGAGTCTTTAAATCCCATTTGTTCTATATTTTACCACATTACTAGCCTTAAGCGGAAAAATAATTATATATCCCAAATTGAATCTTTGGTTAGCTTAAGATAAAATTGTGTGTGTTATTTAAGTATGGAAAATTGTGGGAACAAAGGATAAAAAGGGAATGAGTCATGATAATATAATGGGAATTTGGATACCTACTCATGTGAAACTATAAGAATTAAAAAAATCTATGTGCATTGATAAGCTATGTTTATGTTTATGTTGAAAAATAAAATAAAATAAAATAAAATAAAATAAATAAGGGGACAAAATTACCCCAATGTTGAATTAAGAATTCAAGGATCAATGCATGTATGATAAAATCAAAATAAAAGGTTGATACATGAGTATGGATGTGAAAGGAAAATTCTGGGTAGCTAGGTATGAATTCTAAAGTTATATAGAATATATATAGGTTATGTTAAAGCTTGGGTTAATTAAAGATTCAATTTATAAGCTTACTTAGCCATATGTATATCCTTACCCTTACCTTGGCCCCATTACAACCTTAAAAAAGACCTCATGATGTTTGTATTGGTATATTAAATGTTGTTGATTGGTTAGGAGAAGAACAAAAAAAAATTAGAGAGCATGATTAGAGAAGGATAGAATGATGACCCTATACACTAGAGAGACTAGAGTGTACATACACCATCAGTGAGGGTTCCATGCTTGAATTTCTATGTTCCCTGCTTTCATGAGCTATCTTCTTGCATTTTTATCTGTTCTTACTGTATAAGAATTAAGTTAGTGGAATTTGATTTGTAATTGTTTTGAAGAGCTTATTTACTTTAGATCAAGTGGACAAAAATCATATAGTTGCATTCATATATATAGGTTGCATTGCATTTCATAGGTTTTACATGTTCTTACTCATTCATTTTATCTCCTTCAACTAAGCATGAGGACATGCTAATGTTTAAGTGTGGGGAGGTTGATAAACTACTATTTTATAGTTTATATTGTGTTTAATTGTGTGGTTTTATCATGATCTTTATCCACTTATTCATTAAATAAGCATGCATTTATAATTCCTTCCTAAAGTTATTGTATGATTGAAAACTTGCTTCCTAGGGACTTTAATTATGTATTTTATTTCTCCTTTATTCCATTCGATGCCGTGATCTGTGTGTTAAGTGTTTCAGGCTTTACAGGGCATGAATGAGTTGGAGATTGGAGAGGAAGCTTGCAAAAACGGAAGGAACACAAGAAATTGAGGAGATGACCAGCGAGAAGTGACGCGGTCGCATGGATGACGCGACCGCGCGAAGAAGAGGAAATTGCAGTGACGCGGCCGCATGGATGACGCGACCGCGTGGCAAAGCAAAAAGCCGAATGACGCGGCCGCATGGATGACGCGACCGCATGACATGCGCGATCTGCTTAATCTGCAGAATCGCTGGGGGCGATTTCGGGCCCTATTTTGACCCAGTTTTCGGCCCAGAAAAGCAGACTAGAGCCAGAGAACATGCAGAAACCAACAACAACATTCATTCCGCATAGTTTTAGTTTTTAGATCTAGTTTTCCTCTCCTCTAGGTTTTCTCTCTAGACATTCATAGTTTTTAGGATTTGTTATGTTCATTGTTTTTGCATTGGGATATTGAGAAGAGTTATTGCCTCATCAAAACTTCGACACTCTAGTTCGTTCTCTTTACTTGTCTCTTACTCTTCCATGTTCCTTAATTTACTTAATTTTACTGTTGGATTATTTTAGCATTTATTAATACAAGAATCACTTTTATTTTTGATTAATCTTTTGATCATTATTTATGATGTCTTTCTTTAATTCCCTTTCTTATGTTATGAATTTTATATTTACAATGAGCGAGTAGTCCCCTAACTTGATGGGGAGTTGATTGAAAGAAACCCTTGAAGTTGGGATGCCCAAGAGAGAGATTGTAGTTGGGTTTACTGTTGGATTGCTCTCTAGTCACTAACACCAATCCTCCCCAGAGTGGATTGGAACTTGTGGATAGAAATAGCATTCCAACTTGTTTAACTTTCCCTTACTTAGTGAGGGACAACTAAACAGAATAATCCCCAATTATCAATTAATCTTGAGAGTACTGCAACAAGAATAGGGCTTCCAACTAATCAACTCCCAATCAAGGCTTTTATTTAAATTTATATAAATTCTCTAATTTAATTTTCTGCCATTCAACTCAAACCTTTTTGAAAACATCTGATTAATAAAATAGCACACTTTTCTGCAACTCGTTGGGAGACGACCTGGGACTCATACTCCTAGTATTTTGATTTTAATTTCTGTGACACCCTTTTTAAATTGATAAAGCGGATTTCTGGTTGGTTGAGAACTATACTTGCAATGCATATTTTATAATCATTCTTAACTCGCCAATTTCCGCCCGCATCAGTCGATCCCACGGAGATTGTCGGCTTGAAGCAAGCTATGGTCATTCTTGTAAATCTCAGTCAGGCGAATTAAAATGGTTTAAGGTTTTGATAATTAAAATATAATTAAAACAGAAAATAAGATAGAAATACTTATGCAATTCATTGATGGGATTTCAGATAAGCGTATGGAGATGCTTTGTTGCTTCTGAACCTCTGTATTTCTACTGCCTTCATCCAATCATTCACTCCTTTCCATGGCAAGCTGTATGTTGGGGATCACCGTTGTCAATGGCTACCGTCCTTCCTCTCAGTGAAAATGGTCCGGCTACGGGTTACGTAGGGCTAATCATCTGTCAGTTCTCACTAGTGTTGGAATAAGATCCATTGATCCTTTTGCACACTGTCACTGCGCCCAACAGTCATGAGTTTGAAGCTCGTCATAGTCATCCCATCCCAGATCCTACTCGGAATACCACAGACAAGGTTTAGACTTTCCGAATCTCATGAATGCTGCCAATTGATTCTATCCTATACCATGAAGACTCTGATCTCACGGAATGGAAGGATCTGTTGTCAGGAGAGGCAACCATGCATCGTGAACCAGGAGGCTAAGAGATACACACTCAAGCTATTGCAGATAGAACAGAGGTGGTTGTCAGGCACGCGTTCATAAGTGAGAATAATGATGAGTGTCACGGATCATCATATTCATCAGGTTGAAGTGCGAGTGAATATCTTAGAACAAGAAGTAGGCGTGAATTGAATAGAAAAACAGTAGTAATTGCATTAATTCATGAAGAACAGTAGAGCTCCACACCTTAATCTATGGGGTGTAGAAATTCCACCGTTGAAAATACATAAGTGATAAAGGTCCAGGCATGGCCAAATGGCCAGCCCCCTAAACATGATCAATAGATCAAAAGTGATACAAAGATAGTCTCAAAAATGATCTGAAGATGAAAATACAATAGTAAAGGGTCCTATTTATAATGAACTAGTAGCCTAGGGTTTACAGAAATAAGTAAATGATGTAAAAATCCACTTCTGGGGCCCACTTGATGTGTGCTTGGGCTGAGCATTGAAGCTTTTTCGTGCATAGGCTATTCCTGGAGTTAAACGCCAGCTTTGGTGCCAGTTTGGGCGTTTTACGCCAGAAATTTTAGGCTGACATTGAACGCCGGTTTGGGCCATCAAAGCTCGGGCAAAGTATAGACTATTATATATTTCTGAAAAGCCCAGAATGTCTACTTTCCAACGCAATTGAGAGCGCGCTAATTGGGCTTCTGTAGCTCTAGAAAATCCACTTCAAGTGCAGGGAGGTCAGAATCCAACAGCATCTGCAGGCCTTTTTCAGCCTCTGAATCAGATTTTTGCTCAGGTCCCTCAATTTCAGCCAGAAAATACCTGGAATCACAGAGAAATACACAAACTCGTAGTAAAGTCCAGAAATATGATTTTTATTTAAAAATTAATAAAAATATAATAAAAACTAACAAAAATATACTAAAAACTACCTAAAAACAATGCCAAAAAGAGTATAAATTATCTGCTCATCAGTGACAGAGCGGAGTATGGTTTTTTTCTTGTTTATTTCTATTTTACTTTTGTTGTAGTATTCTCTCGCCTCTTGTATATTTGACTTTGTTGCCTTAGAGGCTTTATTTTCTAAAAACTTTGAGAGATAGGTTATTGCTGTTTTAAACTTCAAACTCTATTGTATTCAGTTTTGACTAGTCGGCCTGAACTTCGCAGGTTGTGACTAGTTCTTTTTAACAATATATATATATATATATATATATATATATATATATATATATAT
>NC_029794.2:58252700-58260983 GCF_000816755.2 Arachis ipaensis
AGCGTTTAGTTATCGTGTGTGAATGCTTCGCATTTCGTAATTTCGCTTTACGTGACTTTGAGCTTTATTCCTTCATCGGGCTTCTATATATATATATATATATACTTGTTTTATTTTGTACCTCCTAAAGGTTAATGGAGAACTAGGGTTTTAAACATGTATTTTGGGCTATAGCTGTATAATTTGTATGTAAGTATTCTTCGGCCAGCCTTAACTTCGCAGGCTGAGTTAGGAACTTGTTATTTTGTATTCTTGACTATCTATTCCTACTTTCTGTTTATTTATGCCTTTGAACCTTAGTTTCTTCACATGCAAGTAATCACGTTTCCTGAGCATTGCGCTTTTTATTTTGTGATTTTGTTTTATGTGTTTTTCAAGACTCCTCGTATACTATATCCTCTTCCATATTATTATATATATATTTTTAATTTTTAGAGGTCGTAGCGCCTCGCCACCTCTATTTTACATTCTAGGTGTAAAGTTCTGTGTGGTAGGGTGTTACATATAATACCTTATTATAGCAAAAGTATATAATAATCTTAATTAATCCAAACTCAAATGATAATAATAATTATAAAAATTAATTTAATTTTTGCCTATTAAAATAGTTTCTAACAAATAGTTCAAATTAATAGAATAAATCATAATTAATTTAAACTTCAATAATCATAAAATGAATATAGTTATTTTTTAAATAGTTTCTAAAATATAAAATTTAAAACTTAATAAGATAAACCATAATTTATTCATATTTAAGTTTAAAAAAATACGGAATGTTACACAAGTTCTTCAGCATCCACTTTAGCTACCAGCACCATAGCCACCAACACCACAGGAACCACAATATGCAGTGTTTGGACCATTTTCTTATTATCTCCTATAGTAACTAGACCATAGTCAGCACAGTTAGCACAGCCGTCACAGTTGTCACAGTCAGCACAGCCACCACGGCTAAATAAGAAGTTACTAACGATGTGCCTAACCCAAAACATCCATCATGTTCTTGGAGGTTGTCAATCACCTTCAGAATATTTACTGCTGTCCGGATTGACTCATGCCAGTCTGAGATTATACCCACACCATCTCTTCTAACAACATGCCTTCGTAAATTACTAAGAAAAAAGTGCCATGCATTAGCTGTCTCTCCCTCTACGAGGACAAAAGCAATATGCACAATATTCTGGTTCCCATCTTGTGCAACAGCAACCAAAAGTGTACCTTTGTATTTTTCGTAAAGGTGTGTGCCGTCAACTTGAACCAGAGGCCTGCAATGCTTGAACGCCCTAATGCATGGATTGAAACTTTAAAATACACGGTGAAGTATCCTGACACCGTGTGCCTCCTCACTTCTGTTGTAAAAGGGTCGTGTTTCTACTTGGGAAATTGAGCCAAGCATCTTTTAAACCATGACCGAGAATCACCATGGCAAAGTTTGGTAAGAATCTTCCCAACCACCGAAAACTTTGGCTATGGACTTCTACTTTGCCAACCAAGCCTTTCAGTAATTGATGGTGTAATTGAACCTTGACTGGACTTCTGCAATTATAGATTTCACCTTGATGGATGGGTCGATCTCAACCTATGGCCTTATAGCCTCAACAACTGTGTTTGAGTTCAACTTCAAATGATCTTGCGAAATCGTTTCTATGGTGCATGTGTGCCTACCGTTGTATCTCCGTATCTCCCAACAACCTTTTTTCCGTATAAAGCTAGCTCGGATAAGTCAGTCGCACCCACGCCCATATGTCTTGCATTTTGCATAGAACTTCTGTGGCTCGGACTCATAAACATTGTAGTCAACTCCTCTAGAGATAGTGTAACTTCTAATCGCCGCGACGACCGACTTTCTAGAACTATATTCTATTTCGATCATGAACTTCCCGTCTTCAGGATCAGCAACACCTACACAAAACAGAAATCAACACTCATTGATCTATCCAAAATATAAATTAAGAAAAACGTATTCTTCACTCATCATGTACCTATGATTGCATATTCGGGGAATTCTGATGCATGCATGGCGTCAAGATCCAGGTTACGCATAAAAGGTGGAACGTCTATCGGTTGACTAATTGCGGGAGGAACCACTACATTCTCCACTGCTCCCTCACCTCCCACATCACCATCCTCGTCTTCGTCGCTGGCTTCATAAGTAGTTTCAAAGTCCTCTTCGCTATCACTGTTCATTCCTTCGTACACTTCAGCTCTATCATCCTCTATATCTAAATTATTTTGAATCCCATCTTCCTCTACATTTTCAAACTTAACATACAGCTTAATCTTTGACTGTCGCACTTGAGTCTGCCAGTGAATGTGGAACATATTCTGCATACTTGCTTTGTCAATGAGCAAAGAATATTGCTCACTCTACTCAATATATCATTCTCCATGCTTTGACAGAGACCGTTCTGAAGCTCCATAAACGTCATGGTGCATGGAACCACAAACGAAAACAAATTCTCACATGTAAAGCTCATTCCCTTATGAGTATTCCGTATAATTTCACCATTGTGATACATCACTAAATTTGCAATACCTTCCATTACACCAAAAACACATTCAGACAATTTTTTTCTTGGCATAAATGGTACCAAACTTTACTTTATATAGGGAGAATACTCAATAGTCAATACACGGATTATATGTTGCATCGCCAACAAATCAGAGTGCAACACGTTGACACCATACCCTCCCCGTGTTGAGTCAGCATACCTTCCACGTGTTATAACTGCCCAACTTCATTTGTAAATATATCAAATATCTCAATTTCCATTAAAAATACCAATAATATTTTCATATGAAAAAAAAATGAGGCTGGTATTCTCTAATAAGAAAACGAAAAATGACCGATATTCAACCTCCATAAAAAGTCACCAAAAAAAGAAACCTCCATAAAAAGGATGGAATATTCTGTTTCTCTTAAATGTTAAACGAGTTGTTAACATGCCAAAATATCTAATGCGCAGAATAGAAGTAGCAGCACCGAAAGAAAATTCCCCCAGTCTGATAAATTTTGAAAATATCTAATGGAATATCTTGGTATGTATTTTATATTTATCTCTTAAATATTTATACAATTTATTTTTTAAACTATTATATTGGTCTCTTCTCTAATATAATATAAAAAATAATTTTTCATACAAATAATTTGTTTAATTATTAATTAAATAATAAAGTACTAATAAATTAAAATTTAAAAAATAAAAATATTATAAAAAATACGGTAAAAAAGTTAAATTTTATCATTTTAAATTTCTGTTATTAATTTTAATAATATATTTATTTTTAAATAATATATGTATGATAAAAAAATATGTTTATTTGTTTGGAGTACAAATTTTATTATTATATTTATATGTTCATGATTTTAATTATACTTTTAAATACTTTGAATAGATTTATTTTATTATATTATATTTTACATATAAATATATGTTTCATCACGTAATTAAATAAAGATATATTTTTTTAATAAAAAAATTTAATAACCAAATTAACCATTAATTATGTGAGTAAGTAGTGATCCACGGCAAAAAGAGGCGCTGACTATGCTGGGAAGAGAGGTTGTGTGGGAGGGCATGACGATGACGTTGGCACTTCTTGTCACGAATGCAACGGTGCTTGGAAGGACTAAATCTAGGTGATAAAGTGATAAACAAAGAATGGAGGAGTGGAATGTGCTTCAATTAACGGAAGTAGAACTTTAATATTTTAAGAATAATAAATTATAAAATAACCCAACTATGGTTAAGATAAGGACCAATTACAATGTGACACATAATGAAAGATAACTTACATATTATTTTAGAGGGGTTGAGTAGCATTCTCCATATATATACACAAAATTGTTGACCGGAGGATGTTGAATATTGAATATTGAGTAGCGAGCTAGTTCGATTTGCGTTCCCAGCTTCCCTTTTCTCCTTTTTCATTCTCTTTCATTTCATTGATTCGTTTTCATTTATCGGATTTCTTTGTCCTTTCTCTGTCTTTGCTCTTTCTCTCACTCGCTCTCAACATTCTTCAAGCTTTCTTCCATTCTCTCCAATGGCTTCCTTCACCCTCAGACTCACCCCTTCTTCTGCCTCTTCCATTAACAAACCTATACTCGCTTCTTTTTCTTCCCACCTTAACCCACAACGCGCCTCATTCCCTTTCTCAAACAACCACAACTCCCTAAACCTTCAAACCCTGCATCATCATCATCATCATCATCATCATCACCATCATCATCTTTTCCCCGCGATTCGCCCTTTCCTTCAACAAACCAGAGGTATGTATTCTCTACAATACTTTGTTTTTTTTTCTCTTTCTCTCTGTGTATTTATGTAGCCCTAAGGTAGTAGCTAAGATAGTGCGGTCATTGATTTGGTTCAATTGCGCAATGCTGATTCTGAAAGTTGAAGTCTGTGTTTTTCGTTTTCCTTTTTTTTTCCCTCCCCATTATTTATGTTAATAGTTATTATTTTATTATTATTATTTTCGTGTTTCTGGGTTTCTTGTTTCGGACACAAGATTTGGGGTTTTGGTACCTCAAATCGCCTTCTATAATTGGTGACTTGAACTAAATATCAATAATGAGTTCTCAAGGATCATGCGATATTAAGTGACTTGAACTTGTTCATGTTGCTGTTATTAGGTTCTGGCCTGATTTTGTAATTGGTTGAATGATGCTTCTAGGGTCTGATGCGGTGTGTAAATTTCAATAAGCTGCTTGTTGAATCTTTATAATACTAGTTACTGGTAAATGATTTAATGTGGAGAAGCAGGTTGATATGGTAACTCAATGAGTGGTAATAAATTGGAAATAGATGCCTTGAATTTCCATGGAGATTTTCTTCGTATTTGATCTTGGATGGTTATTGATCACCAATATGTATTTGCTGTTTTTGTTCTAGAGTCTAGAAAGAAAAGAAATTGTTATTAGTATTATTTTTCCACTTCTCGCCCTGCAATTCCATGGATTGTTAATGACATATATAAGGCCTTTGGAGTGTTGAAAGAGAACTGACTTTGATTTTTAAACTTAAAGATCCCATCGCGCGCCTGTGGCCGCAAAAATATTTCATAAAAGAATTAAGCGAAAATGCCTGTTGACATGTGGTTAATCATCTGTTTTAAAATAGAATGCAGACTTGCTTTCCTTTTTGTGGAAACTCTGTTCTATAGTGCAGAGTTGTTGTAGTGAGTGAGAGAAGTAGAGAGAAAATGCAGAGCGGAGTGAAAAGATCAGAAAATGAAAGCTGGTTTATGGTAATGAACATCACCTTGCTAAGCTACACGTTAGAGCTTATGTACACAATTAGCAAGCTAACTAACTCTAGTTAACCTTCCAACTCTGGCTGTTACACTTGAGTTAAATAACTAACTTCCACTACTGTAACTACTTAAATCAGCTGGCAGCATTCAGCTACACTTTTCTAACCCCTTTTTGTAAAATACTATCTAGAGAAAGGGCGAATACTTCCATTCATGTGAATATCATAGTTGAGATGTAGATAGTGTTATGTCAAACAGTTTAGTCAAAGGTGTCAAATCATTTAATGATTCTTGACTATTATCTTCACATCATGTGAGTAGTCAACCTAGAGAAATGCATTCGACCATTCAGATCATGTATTTCTTTTTATTCTCTGTAATTTTGAGGGGGGAACTGTACTTGAAATTTCATGGAAATCGGAAATGGATTTAGTCATAGGAATAGAGGTTGAGATATAATTTATCTAATGAAGGTTCCTTGTCCATCACTAGTGCCCAGCATAACTTGCTGAGTTATGATAGGAATATAATGCAAGTTTGTTACCTATAATTATGTTGGTAAGACCAGAAAAACCAGAATACAGGATCTTCATGAAGATTTATTCTTATGACAACAAATCACAAGAATTATAGACCTAAGATTCCTTTGCTTGTTTAAATTCCGAGGAAGTTGCATTTTTTCCTAGTTGATTAGTGGGTTGATTCCTTGTTTGAGTTTGTAACTTTATTCCAATAATTCTAATGCTTTCAAGTTTTTAGAACTATGTAGCCAACTTGAAAATTTGTGCACATTGTTTACTTATTTGTGTCGCCCTTCTCAAGTCTCCCCCTTCTCCTTTCTCTCTTATTTTGAGCACCCAGTGTTGTGACTGCTTTCGGGTCATGTCTTTTCTCCTCGTGGTTCTGTTAACAGGCTTGAATGTATCTGCTACCTGATCTTTACTATATACTCAAATAACCTGCAAGCTTCTAGTTTGCTTGAATTAAATCACAGTTTTGGAGTATAATCTAACAAATGAGATACATTGTCTTCCCTCCACTACAAAATGAAAAGACTAAGACATAGTGTGTATGTGTTTGTTGAAAGATGACACTACTTGTTGGTTAAAGGTTAATTCCTCTATTCATTGATGTTTCCTACTGAGTTGTTCGTCTTTCCAATTTGTCATATTTGGTATGTCAATATGTATTATGGCTTGAATCATTAGATGGTTTCTTAATTCTCTGTGCTTGTTATTGTTTAGCAGCTACACCAGTAACAAAAGACCTATGGGAAAATTTGATTCTGAACAGTGAAACCCCAGTCCTTGTTGAATTCTATGCAAATTGGTGTGGCCCGTGCAAGATGGTACACCGTGTGATGGATGAGATCGAAATTGAGTATGCTGGGAAACTCAAGTGCTTCAAGGTGAACACAGACACTGATATGGAAATTGCTGATGACTACGAAATTAAGGCTGTACCAGTGGTTCTGCTGTTTAAAAATGGCGAGAAATGTGATTCTGTAATTGGCACTATGCCAAAGGAGTTTTATGTGGCTGCCATTGAGAGGGTGCTCAAGTCTTAAATATGGATTGCTGCTGCAGAAAACTTCCGGGCGATAGAGGAAATGATAAACACTTGCTCTTCTATGTCATGATGATTTTTGGTCAATTTTCCAGTTAGCATGTTAGGCTATTCAACATTACTGAGTTCTTGTACATATGTTGTGGGCGTTCTTCCATAACAGGTGCTAGACAACTAAGAGAATGATACACCTCAATCTCTTGAATTTCCTTTGATGGAAATTCTTCTGCTACATGAGATATGAGAGTTGAATTTCATTGTTCTGTGGTTACCTGACCTGAACAGTAGTTATTCTGAAAGTACGATTCGATCACCTGCCTGATATGCTCATTCCCTGTGTTAAATTTTTCCTTTAATAATCCTAAATAAAGTGCAAGATATCTAAACATAAAATTATTTTTACTTTTTAATAAGATCTTTTAAAAAAAATAATTCAACAAAAAAAACTTCTTTTAGAAATTCATTCAAACAATTTCAAAATACACCATTATGTATATATTTGGTGGAATTTTCCTATAATTTTGTTAGAAGAATGTGGGGCAAAGTATAGGACTTAAAAGAAAATCTAATTAATTATAAAAGATTAACGTATGATAATGTGGTGCTTGGTAGTATTGACTATTACGTGTCTCGTTACTCAAAGGAACATTATTGGCCCATCAAGATTCTCAACTGTTTTTTCAAAAATAAATAAAAAAAATAATTTCCCTCTTCTACAGACTATGGGTCTAAATTTGGCTAAAAATGAATTCTCTCAATTATTAAAAAAAAATTGAGAGGGTAAAACACTGTTAGCAAAATCGGATCGAACCAAAAAATTGGTGAACCGAACTCTAAATCGGTCCAGTCCGATAATCTGACTGGATGAGGTAATGAACCGGTGCAAATCGGTCAAATTCGTAAAATGTTAGTGAAAATATGTATTTTAAATTTTAATTTTAAATTTTTGACTATATTTTATTTTTTATTTACATAGGACCGGGTCAATCGGTTCAACCAGTGATCTACCAGTTGAACCAATGACTCAGTGACCCAGTGACCTGACCGGTTCGATCACCGATTCGATTATGATATTATTCTCTTTCATATTTATTTTTGATTTCACTTATAAAATTAATAATAAAAAATTACACTTTATTTTCTCAATTATTAAAAAAATTGAGAGGATCCATTCTCAAATTTGGCTTATCAAGTTACAAAAATCAACGTGAACACACGGGAATTGTTACGTTAGTGATCTCGTAATACATGCACCCTTTTATTCATTTTTCAAGCCTACGTAAAAACACACTTTTTTCTCTTTTCTTTCTATTAAAGTACCTTTCAGTTACGGGCGGCTCTATAAACATATTTGACAACAAACAAAATAACTTTTAGGACTAAAGTTAAATTACATAAAAGTGTGAATAAAAACATTGTAAGTTAGATGTAGGAATATTAATTAACACTTAACATTTC
>NC_029794.2:58261012-58268564 GCF_000816755.2 Arachis ipaensis
GTATATATTATTTTGGAAAAGGCATAAAAAAAGTATATTTATATAACTATATTTTTGGAATAGTTTGACTTTGTATACAATTTTAATATTTTAATTTGTAAATTTAATTAGTTTAGGTCTTAGTGCATGTTTGGATACCATTTTTTTGATAAAAAAAAGATCTTTTTTAATTAAAAAAGATTTTTTTTTATTTTGTAGTGTGTTTGACAAATTTTTAGTAGTAAAAGTAAAAGCACTAGAAAAATAAAAAAATTATCTTTTTTGAGAAGCTACAATTTACATCTTTTTTTAAAAGATCTTTTTTTCTTAAAAAAAAGATGTTTTGTAATCATTAATAGACAAAAATATCCTTACTAAAATTTTAAAAAGACATCTTTTAACCCCTTTCTTTCATAGATGAATGTACTATACATTCAATGTCTCCTTCATGCCTAGGTTCCAACTCAAACCACAGCTCCTCTGGTAATTTCTGGTTCTCTTCATGCTATTTTTTTTTTTATCTATTTTGTGTTTTCAATACATATATGAAAAGTCAATTAACTAATTCATACAAAACCAACGCAATTTTTATTTTCTTTTGCTATAATTATACGTGATATCTTTTATTTTTATTTTTATTTTCATAGATGAATTTATATTTTATACCGTGTTAACCTTAGCTTGATGTTTGAGATTTTTAGGATTCTGTGTCTGATATTTTGGAAACATTATTATGTAATATTTTACCAAATTTATTATTGAATAATTTTGTTTTTACTTTTATAGATGGAATTATATTTTATACAGTATTGACCTTGGCTTGATGTTTGAGATTTTTTAGGATTCTGTATCTAATATTTTGAGAACATTATTATGTAATATTTTGTTGAATTCACTATTGCAAGAATCATGTAATATTTTGAGATAAAATCTTTAATGATTTAATATAAAATATAATCATATACAAATATAAAAAAAATATACTAGTATCAAAATATAAAAAAATAAAAAATCTGAAATGATTCACAAATAAAAATATAACATATTGGTTCAGCTTTTGTGAAATATATATATATAAAGGTTGAAAGTTAAAATATTATTGTTTTTCTATACACTCAACAACAAATCATTAGGTTCTTTTCTTTTACCCTTTTCTTCTTTATATTGTTATTATTATAGGCTTCATATTACTGTACGTTATTATTATTTGCTTTCTTTTATTTTTTTTACTATTTTTTTCATATTGTTATTATTATTTGCTTTCTTTTTATATTGTCTCTGTCTTCATATTACTTTACGTTATTATTATTTGTTTTTTTATTTTTTTATCATTTTGTCATTATTATTATTAATTTATTTGTGATTTTTATTTGACTTTTATCATAGTATTTTATTTTTATTTAGTGTGTTATTATATTCACGATTATTATTTATATTACAATTTATTTTATTAACATTATACATTATAAAATTTGATATGATTTATAATTTATATAGTATGGCTCCAAAACTAAATCCAAGAAGGGGTTCTAGTAAAGTGAATATTGAAAACGAAGATGCAACAAATGAAGGAGAAGTAGAAACTATAAAAGCAAAATGGAATGATTGAAATACTGAAATATTTTTGACTATTTGTGTGGAAGAGATACGAGATGGTAATAGACCTAATAAACATTTCAGCAAAATTGGTTGGAAAATTCTATAAAAAAAAATTAGAGAGAGAACAGGACTTCCATATGTGCGTAGACAACTAATAGATGGGATGCTCTTAAATCTTATTTTCAATTATGGGCTAAATTAGTTGGACAAGAGACTGGTCTTGGTTGGGATCATGAGAAAAAAACAGTTTAGCTTCTAAATCTTGGTGGACTGATAAAATTAAGGTATATTAATTTTGCATTATAAAATAATATAATAAGTTAATTTTATCTTTAAAATTTATTAGATATCTTTTATATTTATTCTTTTGTATATTTTAAACAGATTAATCCAGAATTCACTAAGTTTAAGAATGAAGGTCCTAAATCTTTAGATAGGTTTGAACAATATTTCAAGGACATCGTAGCTACTGGTTATTGGGCTTAAGTGCCATCGGAAGATCCAAATCCTGAAGAATTTAATCAGAACAATGAAGATTTAGAGAGTAGAGGTGACATGAATTATACAAATGAATTTATTGAAGAAGACATTACTAATTATACAGTTGTTCAAAGGCCTACTAGAGAGAAAAGAAGGAAGACTTCAAACAAAAAAGTTGAGAAACGAGCTGGAATAGCATTTAGATTACAGGACTCACTTGATCGTATTTTGGTTGGTGTGGAGTCAAAAGCTACAACTAAGGGAGATGATCCTTACTCCATAGAAAATTGCATCACGTTGTTACGCAAATTACCTGGCCTAGAACCATATAGTCCACACTTCTATTTGGGAATTAGATTAATGGCTAAGCCACAATATAGAGAAACTTTCATTGCATTGAGTGATGATCCCAATCAACAACTTGGATGGCTAGAATCTTTTAAATTGAATGACATGAACCGTCTCTAAACTTTATTTTTATTTTTTTCTGCATGAATTCTTATTATCGTTATTGTTGAACTTTAATTTAGTGACAATGTTATAATTTGTGTTTTGATTTTATATTTTGGAACTTTATTTAATAATGACATTGTGAATAGTATTTTTTGCTTTGTTATCTTATTTTATAATTTGTGTGTGATTTTAATATGTATTTTACATTTATATGGGCTGGTTGAAAATATTCTACACATGATACAAGAATTTTTACGGAGGCACTTCGAACAAAAAAGCTAAATTTTTCACATCCACTAGAAGGTTAGTTATGTCATTTAAGTTTATTTTGAGGTTACATTCATTTCCATGATAATATGTGGCTTGATTTTTGTATATTTTTTGATGTATTTCAGGTAAATATTACTTAGTTGATGCTGGTTATCCAACTTTAAGGGATTCTTAGGACCTTATCGTCATACAAGGTATCATATTCCACAATTTAGATTAGCACCAAATTTTAGATCAAACAATGAAAAGTTCAACTATTGTCATTCAAGTTTAAGGACAGTAATTGAAAGGACTTTTGGGGTATGCAGAGCAAGATGGAAGATACTACAAAACATGCCATTAAGAGCCAAATTTAAAATCCAGCGTGATATCATTGTTGCATGTTTCACCCTTCATACTTTTATAAGAATAATGGATTCTGATGACATAAGTATTTCACAAAAGTTTGAAGATATTGTTTCGTTACAAGCCAATAAAGATGACGGTACTATTGTAAAAAATAGATCAACAAATTATGAAATTAATAAATGGGAAGAACCAACACAAGAAGATATTCGGGCAATGGAAGAAATAAGAGACAATATAAGAGATCAATTATCACATCAAATAAATTAGTATAAATAATTTTTTTATTATTATTAATAAATTCTTTTATGATTATTATTAAATAAAGAATACTCATATTTTTTGTATTTATATGTTTTATATTTAATTATTTAAAAATAAAAGATTTTGTTACCGTTTAAAGTATTGTGTATTAAAGTATTATCATTTAAAGCATTTATTTATGTACTAGGATATTTTGTATTTATTAGAGTCCATCAATACTCTTCTTTTATGTTAGCCTTTGATATTCATCTAATAAAATCTAATGGTCTATATAAATGTGACATATTCAATAAACTCAAAAAATACCCTTAAATTTTATTTTGTTTTAATTTTGTTCTAAAATTTTTTGATTTGTAATAAATATACCTTGGGTGGCTAATTTATCAAAAAATTTAAGACCAATTCAACAATAATTTCAAAAGAACAACCCTCAATGTAAGAACTGGAGTGAACGCTTTAATAAAATAATAATTTTAATTGCCCCAAAATCGGTTCAAAAATATAAAAATATTTTTTTTAAAATATAAAAGTGAAATTTGAATTCAATGAATTTTTTTGAGTTGAAAAATGTATTTTTTGCAGAAAATTTTTATAAAAATACATATCGGAGCTTAAGCCGGTAGTATTGGCTCTAGTCTGTCTGATACCACGTATTTTGGAAAATGTGATTTTGAAAATTTAATTTATTATTTTGAAAGGACAAAAATAATTTAGAATTAACAATCGGACACTAATCTTAAAGGTTTTGACCCAAAGTGGGCCAAACGAACCAAAAATACATAGCGGGTTGGACAGGACCCAAGTTGGGCCCAAGTCCAACATATAAATACCCTAACAAATGAGCTTTCAGCTCATTTTCATCACAAAGAGAGAGAGAGAGAGAGAGAGAGGCGCGGATTGAGAGAGAATGGAGAAGAAAAGGGGTGTCACTATTCATTGTCACTTTCTGTGAGCCATAACTTGAGTTACGGAACTCCGATTGACGAGCCATTTGTGGCCACACGAAGCTCTCATCAAGCTCTTCATTTCTAGCTAAGTTTTGTGGGTAAGAAATCGAAACTCAATCTCCAGTTTCCAGCCCTAATAATTTTGCATTTTTGGGTTTGGTTTTTGAGTAAGTTTTGTGATTTTATTTGTTTAGGTGATCTCTAGTTGCGGGTGATTATTGAAATTTATCCCTAATCTCGTTGGATAAGGTATGATTTCACTAAAGCCTTGTGTTTAGTTGTTTTTGTGAATCTTGGGTTTGATGTTTGTATGTTACGTGATGTTAGATTGAGTTTTGGTGTTTGTTGAAGTTGGTTTGAGGCTTTGGATTGAGCTTGGTGGCTTCGTTTTGGTGTTTGATGTATTTTGGAAATCGACCAATGTATGGTTTTTGTTTTCTTTATGTAATATGTAATGTTTCTAGACACTTAGGTTAGTTGACCTTTGGATAAGATTGAATTGAATATATATGTTAATTGAATGTGAATTGTGATTTAGTGATTGATATAATATTGTATGGAGTGGATATGGTTGAGGAGTGATATTATATGTTAATGGTTGTTGATGTTGAGATTTATTATGATTGTTGAGAGTTGTTGGTATTGTTGATGATTAATGACGATTAATGGGAATGTTATTGATGAATGAGGAGAATTATGAGTGTTTATGATGATTTTGGATGTTGATGAATAAGGATTTTGATGGTGTAGAATGGTGTAATTGGGATATTATTGATGGTTGAGTTGAGAGAGGATTGGTAGGACTTTTTATTGTGGTCTTGGTATTGTTGGGTTGGGAATTGTTTGGTTTTGAATTGAGATTTTTCGTAAAATTGAGTTTTAAACATTTTTGGTAAAAATAGATTTTTGACGAACTTGGGCGGATCATATCTTGAGGTATAGTTTTTGAAATTGAATGAATTTTATATCAAACTAAAGATAATTCAAAAAGCTTTAAAATGGTATATACTTCGTGGAAATCGAAATTTTGTAGAAAAAGATATGATCGTTAGAAGTTTGAGTCAAAAATATGATTTTTTTGATGTTGCAGAAATTGTGAGTTCTGATTTGTATGCGCACACACATTGCTGTGTGCGTGCTTTGAGAAGTGGCTATGGTTTGACTTGTGTGTACGCACACCCTATGAATATTTGAAAACATGCGTACGTACATTCTGGGGCACACGCACACACAGGGATATGCCTACTGTTGAGAGCGTTCGCACACACTACAAGAATTTGACAAATTAGCGACGAATTTTTGTGAGAAATATTTTTTGTCACTAATTAGTCACTAATTTTCAAGAAATTAGTGACGCACTAACGACAAAATTAATGAGCAGTCACAAAATATTCGAACATAAGAAAAGCGACTGAGTAGCGAGAGATTCACGAGAAAGTTTGTTTCTCGCAAATTGACTTTGTAGCTAAAAAATGAGCGAGGAAAATTTTCTCGCTAATTTGTCACAAATTAATTAGCGAGTGACAATGTTCTAACAAATCAGTCACTTAAGGGTTCAATCGAATAAAATTATAGTACGAGGGATATTATTGTCACTATTCCGTCGCAAGTGTTTGATATACAATTAGTGAGAAACAATTCGCACACTAGTTCGTTGCTAAATAAACTTTATGCGAAAAGGCTAATTAGTGAGGAACAATGTTACTACCTAATCCATCACAAAGACTTGAAATGCATTTTGCGATGAGCAATTTTCAAGCGAATTTGTAACAAAAGTTTTTATTTTTAGCTAGCAACTAGTTTCTCGCTAATTTGTCGCATAATATTGCAAAATCAAAATTAGGGTAGCAACAGAAAACAGTCGTCGCTAACTCATTTCAACGGATAAATCATTCAGCTAGGAAAGTGTTCCTTGCTAATTAGTCGCTAAAGTGGAAATATGGATATTGAGCGCCTACGACCTAAGTAGTAAGAAATTTGCGACCGTTTAACAACTGACACACTTCGTTCGCTGATTTCAAGTCACTGATTAGCAAGTGAAATACATTTGTCGTTAAGTTATCGCAAGGTTAATTTAGCGAGCGATTTGGCAACTGCAATCTTGTCGCAAAGCAAAAGCTATATCCTACCTATTTTGTAGCAAATTACTCGCTAATCTCGCTGGAAATCCGTCATAGAGTTATAACAAATCCAAAGCTAATCGAGAAAATGTTAGAAGTAACTGGTCGCCATTGAGTCACTAATCAAAAGTTTATTTAGTGAGGAATTAGCGACTGTTTAACAACTGATAGACTTTCCTCACTTATTTTATGTTGCTACTAATCGCTAACCTCTATATAAATCCATAGAAAATTCATGAAAAGTTTGAAGTAAATTTGCCAAGCACGATAATATAATTTGTCACAACTTTGTTAGTAATCTAAAGCTATTTTAAACGAGAGAATAATTAAAGTCCCAAAGTCGTGTGTATTTGACTCTAAAATCAAACTCGTAAAAATGCAAGCCTAAACGACTTAGCTCAATTAACCAGAAAAAGTAGCAAATTAAGCTGGCTGACTCCTAGGCCAAATAGATGCCTTTTTTTTTTTTAAAATAAACTAGTACATTTATTTTTGTGAATCCAACTTGAAATCCGCCATCATATATACCTTTACCTTTTTCGTATTTCTTCACTCGACAAGTCAATAATTAATCTGTTACAGATCAAAATTCTGTTTAATAGTTTGTCACTAGTTAATGAATTATTGCATACATGAGATGAAATTTAAATACCGAATACTTACTTATAAGAAATCATAGTTTACCAAATTCTTTGCCGTTTTCACCCTCCTTCTTAATAAACCCGTGAAACCCTTTCTTTACCCTTAATCTTGAAAAACCCTTTCCTTTTCCCTTTCCCTTCTCCCTTCTAATTCTCTGAAACCTCTCTGATTGGGATGTTTGTGGTGCGGTTTGGATTGGATGCTTTTTTTTTTAAAAAAAATGATCCGATCCAATCCAATTTCAAGCGATTTGGATTGGATTGGATTTGTGGTTTTATAAATTAAAAAAATTAAATACATATAACAAGTCTCAACATCAAATTTTAAATAATCAACAATGACATAACAAGTCTTAACAATATCTTAAAAAGCTAACAATAATATAACAATAGAAATAAAATTATAGGTTAGTTAAAATAAATAAATAAATAAAATTTTGAACATGAAATATTT
>NC_029794.2:58268688-58280040 GCF_000816755.2 Arachis ipaensis
ACATGTTATAAGTATAATTGTAAATATAATAATAAAATAATAATATTATAGCATATTGTGCAGTTTGGATTGGATTGGATTGGTTATAAAAAGTAGATCTAAAATTTGATTCGATCCAGTGGTTTGTAAAAAATAGAATCCAATCAAATCTGAATGAATGCAATTTAAATTGATTTTCGGTTTGGATTAAATTGGATGAGTAATTTAATTTGGATCGCTTTGGATTTGAACACTCTGATATCTCTAAAAAAGTAAAATCCCTTTTCCCCTTTTAATTCTCTTGAAACCCTTGCTTGTTTATCTCCAAAACCACACACTCTCATCTCTCAAACACTCATTTACGGTGCCGGCACTGGACAGACGATGGCTAATGGCAGGGAGGCATTGAGTAACGGAACCACGACTGGTAGAGAGCAACAGAACAGAGGAGGCGGGGCGAGCTGCGATAGGAACTAAGCTGTGGCCATGAGAAAGAGGTGCGACGGTGACTGATATGGGATTGAGATGCGAAGATGCGACACTGCGAAGAAGATAACTCTGTGACGCTACGTCACACTCTTCATTTGTAATTGATTCATCTCTACTCACCACTCCGGCTCTACATTCTAATGTCTCAAAATCTCTCTATCCCTCTCGTAACCACTCAGTCGGTCTTGGTCAAAACTGCTCATTCTCTGTTCTTAGAGACAAAGAACAGTGAAGAACGACAAGTTAGCCTTGGTGATGATGAACCGAGATGGAGAACTGAGATGGTAGTGACGATGAAGTGAGACATTAGCACTGAATAGAGATCAATGGTGTGTATGAATTTTCTGGTTTGACAATTTTTTTGAGGATTCGTTGTTCTGGTTTTTAGGGTTCTACAATATTTTCTGGTTCTACAATTTTTTTGCTAATCGTGCTGCCTTTGCTTCGTCTATCCCTGCTCGATTCGCTCTCCCTCGTCACAATAGGTAGGCTTTTAATTTTTTTTCCTGATTTAGGCAATTAGGGCCTGTGTTAAATTTAATTAGGGTTCTATATCACAATTTTGTATTTAATTAGTGTTTTTTCTGTGTCTGGTTCAATTTCTATAGTGATGTATGTGTTAGAAGCTTTCTCGTGTCACAGTTGAGAATTGCTTGTTATTATTAGTGTTGAATTATAATTTTGTTCTTTGTTTATTCTACTTGTGATGATCTTGCTGCCATTGATGATTGGCTTATTGGTTTGACTTTAAGTTCACTACCACTCTTTGTTGGCTCAGGATTCGGTGGTCCAGGAACCTTTGGACCACTTAGTAGTCCAAGTAGAAAACATATTTTTGGAGTTTTTTTATCAATTGCTACGTAGTCTTTGAACTAATTTTAATTACAAATCAACCCCATATATTTTATTTAATTATAAAAATAGTTTTTTATTTTATAAATTATTATTTTATCAATTATCTATTATATTTATTAACAATCAAATACAAAAATAATAACCAATTATATCCTCCATTCATCCTAATAATTTCAATTGATTAAAAAATTAACTTTGATCTCATTACATTCGTCCATGGCTTCCAAATCGTGTTTCCTTGAAATTCAATCGATTGGTTTACACTATATCACAAAACAATCGATTGAAAGTTGTAAGGTAGAATGGTAAAAAGTTTAAACCAATCGATTGTTTATACTTTCCAATCGAATGAATGCCTCAAAATAATCGATTGTTGTTGTTACTCAATTGATTGAATTCACGAAAACAACATGGATCTGCCAAATACAATCGATTGGAAAGTGATGACATTGAAGGTTTAGCCAAATTCAATCGATTGGTAATGTAATCCAATCGATTGGAAGGTGATGAAGTTGAATGTTTTGCCAATTTCAATCGCGATTGAAATTGGCAAAACATTCAACTTCATCACCTTCCAATCGATTGGATTACATTACCAATCGATTGAATTTGGCTAAAACTTTAATGTCATCACTTTCCAATCGATTGTATTTGGCAAATCCATGTTGTTTTTGTGAATTCAATCGATTGAGTAACAACGATTTGGAAGCCATGGACGAACGTAACGAGATCAAAGTTAATTTTTTAATCAATTGGAATTATTAGGATGAATGGAGGATATAATTGGTTGTTATTTTTGTATTTGATTGTTAATAAATATAATAGATAATTGATAAAATAATAATTTATAAAATAAAAAATTATTTTTATAATTAAATAAAATATATGGGGTTAATTTGTAATTAAAATTAGTTCAAGGACTACGTAGTAATTGATAAAAAAACTCCAAAAATATGTTTTTAGTTTGGACTACTAAGTGGTCTAAAGGTTCTTGGACTACCGAATCCTGTGCCCTCTTTGTTGTGTCACCATTTTCTGATTCACTGTCTATGCTCTGAGTTTTCTTCTCCATTGATGGCTTCTGTATTGGATCATTCATCATCTACTGTTATAATAATAATTAACTATATGTATACCATTTTATTTGTATATTTATAGATAATTAACAAAGATCAGCTATGGCTTGTAGGAGATTGGCCCTTATCATTGTTTGTACTGTTATGCTTTCTATTACATTTGCTAGATTTTGTAAGTTTTCTTAATTCCTTATTATTCTATAAGGTTTCTAGCTAATGTTTAATTATTTAAATGGGAAAGTGTTTTACTTTTATGTAGTATGTTCCTTACTTGGCATACAGTGCCTTGTATACTTGTATGTTCATTGATTCATTTGTAGTTTTTTTCATCAATATATATTGTTCATGTTTGGATTAGAAGTAACAACTAACAAGTGCCTTTTCTACTTGGTTGATAAAGCAAGTGTATCCTAAGTATGTCAAAATGTTATCTAGGCTTATGTTATCTAAGCAAGTGTATCCTAAGTAGGTTCATTTCTAAAATTGATGCAATTTGTTGTCTCTGGATTGCTGATGGTCTTAATAATTTATTGGTATACTTGTTTAATTTCAAGTTTCAGGACTTGAATTTAAGAATTGACTTTATTTTTAAATAAATTATATGTTTGATTTGGATGATCTCGTGGTAAATACAGTTTGTTTAGTTGCTGCTAGTATGAATATTCAAATCTTTAATAGTCAATTCTAAGATATTATTAGTTTAGTATACCAAGTGTGTTTTCCTGTTCTTTACATTTCCATTAATGGAATTTTGCTATTTTCTTTGATTCTAGGAAAAAGGTGCAATTCCATTGGAGAATTCCCTTGTTTAGGTGCAATTCTACGAAACCACCAACTGACAGCCTTATGCGCAGATCACCGATTCGCTGAAGGTTTGTATTGCTTCATTTGGATCTGATTTATGCCTTTTACAATGTCTCTCGTCTTAATTTCACACTCTGTGCTCTTGCTCAATCTTTTAGGGAATCTCTTATAACTAATGTCATGTGGAGGAACTTGATGATACAGGTAGTAGCTAGAGTACATCATTCTTAATACCGTGCGGAGAAATTAAACTTACACATTATTCTGTTGTGGATCATCATCTAGTTGTGTGTAGCCTGGAAACATATTATATATATCTCTTTGGATCCTATCACTTTATGATCTTTTTATATATTTGCTTTCCCAGGCTATCTATCAAGTGACCATTCTTCTCATTCTTAATTTCGGTTGGCAAAGTATTAATCTAGGTGATGATCAAGATTCTAAATCTCACTCCTTACAAGTGAAGAATACTTTTAATATTCAACACATTCGTTCTATGCCAAGTAAGTAGTGAAAACCTATTTAATTAATTGTTTAATTTGGAGATAAATCGGCAATTTCTTTATACAATGTGTCTCTGTTCCATCCCCATCCTTTGCAACAAAATAATTTTATAGTATAATACAGCATACTAGATTCTTATTGGGATAGTAGTTATTGTAATGTTTTGACTCAGATATTTAACGAGTTCAATGCTAGAAAATAGATCAAATGAATGTCTTCAAGGGAGTGACTAAGTTGTCTCTTCATGGGAATTTTTGGAGTGACATTTGTGCTTCAGGTAAACAGGCATCCAATTGTTATTCTAAAGGTTTAATTACTCTGTTGGTCCCTATAGTTTCACCAAATTTTTAATTAGGTCCCTATACTTTTTTTCCTTTCAATTGGATCCCTACACTACTATAATTTTATAATTAAGTCCTTCATAGTGTAAAAAATATTAGAGTTAACTGAATATTTATTCGCAAATTGAAGGTATTTATAATTAAAAACTTAATTAAATCTTTGACCGCATGCATTCTGGTAAAAATATTATGTTAATTTTAACATTTTTAACATGAAAAGGACGTAATTACAAAATTAAAAGCAGTGTAGGGACCCAATTGAATGGAAAAAAAGTATAGGGACCTAATTAAAAATTTGGTGAAACTATAGGGACCAACAGAGTAATTAAACCTATTCTAAATTAATCGTTTAGCATTTTCATGCATGTATTTCTGAGCCTAATTAAGTCAAATTAAATTGTTCAGATACTAATCATCGAGTGCACCTTGACTGGAAATTTTAGTTATTTTCTCGTGGTATTGGGATAATCAGGTTAGTTTACTCAAGTGCCTACTCATGTCAACTAGACTACTTGTGATCAATTGAATTGAATTTGTTGATTGATTGATATATTGCATTAGTAATAAGACTGATTGATTTAATATGACACGAATGGCCTCTTGCATTAATAATAAGACACATTTGCACAGGAAAAGTCCAATTTATAAAGATATAACAACATAATCTAAAATTATATATTTTCCTTCCATATGGTATTGATAGCTGGATTGTCACAATGACATGCGGCCCTTCTTGAGGCAAGGTTGATTCGTAATCAACACTTTGTTTTAATACTTAAAGTTGTTTCTTGTTTTATGGTTAAAATTAATTTTTTGTGTTATATTTTATTAATTATTATTGTTATTATTATTATTACTACTTTTGTTTGTCAAAAAAAAATTTCAGTTTCATGTCAATTGACATTGCTAATAATCATCTTGCAAATTGTGATGCAGCAAGTGGTGCGTGGCAGAAGTTAGACCAATTAAGAGATTGTAATATAAGAACAGCGTTGCGAGTATAGCTCTTAACCAGAAAAATCCGCCGCATCAATTTAGAAAGGTTGTCACAAAAGTTTTAAATAAAAATACTGGGAGTATGAGTCCCAGGTCGTCTCCCAACGAGTTGCTAGAAAGGGTGCTAATTTATTAATCAGGAGTTTTCCGAGAGTTTTGAGAGTTGATTAACAGAAAATAAACAATTGTAATTTAGTGCAATGAAAATTAAAAGAAATTTATATTATTCAAATTAAAAAGCCTTGACTGGGGGAATGATTAATTGGAAGTTCTGTCCTTGTTAGAATTCTCTCAAGTGTAGTATAAAGAGGTTGTTATTTTCACTTAGTTAACCCTTACTAAATAAAGGAAAGTCAATTGATTGAGCTAACTCTTATTCGCAAAACCTAGTCCTCTCCTTTGGGAAGGTCTAGCGTTAGTAAATACAGAATTAGCCAACAACTTCCAATTTAACTAACCACTCGAGCATTCCAACTCAAATGTCTCCTCTTAATCAACCCCATGTCAAGTAGGGAATCTACTCTATTGACATGGATATCATCTTCGTTATTGGGAGTTTGGAATAGAAAAGAGACATAATAATTTAAATAAAATATATATTCAAAATTAATTAAAAGTAAAAGTAATCCTTTGCATTAACAATCCATGAAAATAATCTAATTACCACTCTAAACAAGAAATTGAGAATATGGAATAAATAAAAGAGCAAGTAAAGAAACAAACTAGAATAGTATCTTCAACGGAAGTGATGACTTTTCAATATCCAAAAGCAAAAGCAATAAACTAATGAACTATGAATGTAAAGAAAACCTAGAGGAAAAGTAAATTCTCTCTAGATTCAGATCTAAAACCTAAAAACTATCCTAATGAGAATGTGTGTATGTGTGTTGAGTCTCTGCAAGTTCCCTGGCTTTATTCTGTGTTTCTGGGCCGAGAACTAGGTCAAAACACGGCCCGACATTGCCCCCAGCATTTTCTGTTAATTCTGCAGATCACGCAGGTCACGCATACGCGTCAGTCACGGTTCGCGTCTTTTGTACAGACTCCAATCCACGCGTACGCCTCAGGCACGCGCACGCATCGCTACAATTTCCTCCATGTCGCGCGCACGCATGAGCCATGCATGCGCGTCGATGCTCGCTGGTCATCTCCTTAGTTTCTTGTGTTCCTTCCATTTTTGCAAGCTTCCTCTCCCATTTCTAAGCCATTCCTGCCCTATGAAGCCTGAAACACTTAACATACGGATCACGACATCGAATGGTATAAAAGAGAATTAAAATACACAAATTAAAGATCTCTAGGAAGCATGTTTTCAACCATAGAGTGAAACTAGGAAGGGAAATATAAAACCATGCAATTAGTATGAATAAGTGGTGAAGACTTGATGAAACCACTCAATTAAACACAAGATAAATCATAAAATAGTGGTTTATCAGCAAGGTATATCCAAAATCTGATTAAAAAGGCAAAAGAGCGGGAACAGTATCGCGATATTGTTTATGAGAAAAAGATTGCTAGAGAGAAGCAAAGATGACCTCCTCTCTGCTGACAAAGAAGTAACACCCTAATTACCCTAAGCCTTACCTCGTGTCGTAAAGCAAAGGTTAATCAAAGGTTACGACAAGTCTAAAGCTTATACATATATATAGAAGAAGTAATATATTCTAGAAGCCCGATGAAGGATACAATTCAAAAACATGATTTGAAAAGTGCAAAACGTACTCATGAAGCTACAAACTTAACGCACAAGAAAAATAGATATAATATAACAAAATAGCAGAGTATAATAGTATAAAGATCTAGCCACGACTCGCGGAGTTTAAGCCGGCTATCTATATATAGACAATACAAAATTTTGAAAGTAAAATAAATAGTTTATACAAGTTTCTCTCTCAAAATAAGCCTCTAGGCAAAAGTAAAGATGAGAGAACAAAGCAAAATAATCAAAAGGATTTCAAAACAGAATGGAGATCCTCCGCTTTGTCACCACCAAGCAACTCACCGAGGTGGGTTGCGACCTGCATCTGAAAAACAACAACAGAATATGGTATGAGAACCAGAGGTTCTCAGTATGGTAACAGTGCCCAGTGATGTAAGATATAAGACTCTGAGACGCCAGAGGCAATCCCAGAACTTCATATCCGTCACAAGATTCATCTTAAAGCATAACTAAAACATTAAAGAATAAATTAAACCTTAACATAATAAAGGGGTATTCTAACTAGTGGATTTCTAAACTAACAACTCTTCGCTGTCCCACAACATTCACCAACCTATCCTCCATGCGATCCCATCGCCACCACCTTCCGAACCTCCTCAATCCCAGTAGAATACACAATTAATATCAATGCAAGTAAAACACAAGTATAGGCATATATGACAAGTAATTCAATTTGGCAATTAGACATGTTATACAGGTAGGCAAGCAAATTCAAGTTAGCAAAGTAAACAAACAGATAGAAGATGCATATGATGAATGCCTGTCCTATTGGTTGTGATATCACAATGTCGGTTCAACTGCCAACCCGACACATCTCCATGGAGATGTCGCCCTTTGGAATCATAATGGGAACCCCCGAGATATGGTGCTCGGAACACCGTCTAGGATTTTGTGCCTGCACACTGTAGTGATCCGAAGGGATGCAAGCGGGATACTCTTGTCACAGACCTCACATCTCAACGCAAGCGGAATGAACCACCGCCCTTACGCCACCGCCGCTACCTCGACAGGTGGGATCCAACCACCATCTCGGCCAGGCACATAGCGTCTCAACAATCTCAATTTAAAATGTTACAGCAATGGTTTTTCAAAAATTCATTATTTCATTATATCAATGATTCATCATTGCAACTCCGAGTTCTCGACTCATCTCAACCACTGTCAATTCATAATTTCCATTCCGAACTCATTAGTTCATCAGTTTCTCAATTCATTGCCAGCAATCACCAAATTCACTACTCTTCCTTCTCTCTCAACAAAACTCATCCTCAATACACCAGAAACCTAAGCCTCTGTTCTCTAAGTTTTCAAGGTAATACCCAAAGAATTCCACCTAAGAACTTCTCTATGTTTTAACATCCAAAAACAAGACAAAAATTCTGAAATAAGTGTCACAGAAGTTTACAAACTTATTGGGAAGGCAAAACAATTAAAAACAAGATTTTAGTTGAAAAACAGGGCATGTGCGTACGCACAGGGGTGTGCTTGTGCACGCCCAGGAAGATTTTCAAAATATGTGCGTACGCATAGAGGTGTGCATACGCACAAGTGTAAAATTTTCCAATTTCGTTCGCTCACACAAGGCATGCGAACACCTGATGAGCGGATAATTTATACGCTTTTTGGCATTGTTTTTAGTATGTTTTTAGTAGGATCTAGTTACTTTTAGGGATGTTTTCATTAGTTTTTATGTTAAATTCACATTTCTGGACTTTACTATGAGTTTGTGTATTTTTCTATGATTTCAGGTATTTTCTGGCTGAAATTGAGGGACTTGAGCAAAAATCAGATTCAGAGGTTGAAGAAGCACTGCTGATGCTGTTGGATTCTGACCTCCCTGAACTCAAAATGGATTTTCTGGAGCTACAGAACTCAAAATGGCGCGCTTCCAATTGCGTTGGAAAGTAGACATCCAGGGCTTTCCAGAAATATATAATAGTCCATACTTTGGCCAAGTTTAGACGACGCAAACTGGCATTCAACGCCAGCTCTCTGCCCAATTCTGGCGTCCAGCGCCAGAAAAGGATCCAAAACCAGAGTTGAACGCCCAAACTGGCACAAAAGCTGGCGTTCAGCTCCAAGAAGGACCTCTATACGTGCAACACTCAAAGCTCAGCCCAAGCACACACCAAGTGGGCCCTGGAAGTGGATTTATGCATCAATTACTTACTTCTGTAAACCCTAGTAGCTAGTTTATTATAAATAGGACCTTTTACTATTGTATTAGGTACCTTTGATCAGTTGTATGCTATCTTAGATCACGTTTGAGGGCTGGCCTCTCGGCCATGCCTGGACTTTCACTTATGTATAATTAACGGTAGAGTTTCTACACTCCATAGATTAAGGTGTGGAGCTCTGCTGTTCCTCAAAGATTAATGCAAAGTACTACTGTTTTCTATTCAATTCATCTTGTTTCGCTTCCAAGATATTCATTCGTACTTCAATCTGAATGTGATATACCGACAATCTCCGTGGGATTCGACCCTTACTCACGTAAGGTATTACTTGGACGACCCAGTGCACTTGCTGGTTAGTTATGCGAAGTTGTGAAGATATGTTTAGACCATGATTCTGTGCATCCGTTTTTGGTGCCATTGCCAGGGAATCAATTTCGAACAACAATTCACAACCTGAGTAGCAATTTCGCATACCAAGTTTTTGGCGCCATTGCTGGGGATTGTTCGAGTTTGGACAACTGACGGTTCATCTTGTTGCTCAGATTAGGTAATTTTCTTTTTGTTTTGTTTTCAAAAATTTTTCAAAAATCTTTCAAAAAATTTTCTCATCTGTTTTCGAAAAAAAAATAATAATAAAAATACAAAAAAATTAGAAAATCATAAAAATCAAAAATATTTTTTTGTGTTTCTTGTTTGAGTCTTGTGTCATGTTATAAGTTTGGTGTCAATTGCATGTGCATCTTGCATTTTTCGAAAATTCATGCATTCATAGTGTTCTTCATGATCTTCAAGCTGTTCTTGGTAAGTCTTCTTGTTTGATCTTTGCATTTGCATGTTTTGTGTCTTTTCTTGTTTTTCATACGCATTCTTGAATTCTTAGTGTCTAAGCATTAAAGAATTCTAAGTTTGGTGTCTTGCATGTTTCCTTTGCATTAAAAATTTTTCAAAAATATGTTCTTGATGTTCATCATGATCTTCATAGTGTTCTTGGTGTTCATCTTGACATTCATAGCATTCTTGCATGCATCACATGTTTTGATCTAAAATTCTCATGCATTGCACATTTTTCTTGTTTTTCTCTCTCTCATCATAAAAATTCAAAAATCAAAAAAATATCTTTCCCTTTTTCTCTCATTAAATTCGAAAATTTGGATTGACTTTTTCAAAAATTTTTAAAATCAAGTTGTTTCTTATGAGTCAAATCAAATTTTCAATTTGAAAATCTTCTCTTTTTCAAAATCTTTTTCAAAAATCAAATCTTTTTCAAATTTCTTAGTTATTTTCGAAAATTCCAAAAATTTTTCAAAAATCTTTTTCTTATTTTTATCACAAATTTTTGAAAATAACAATAACAATTAATGTTTTGATTCAAAAATTTCAAGTTTGTTACTTTCTTGTTAAGAAAGATTCAAACTTTAAGTTCTAGAATCATATCTTGTGATTTCTTGTGAATCAAGTCATTAATTGTGATTTCAAAAAAATCAAATCTTTTTTTCAAAAACTAATTTCTATCATATCTTTTCAAAAATATCTTCTTATCTTATCTTTTTCAAAATATGATTTCAAAATATCTTTTCTAACTTCCTAACTTCTCACCTTTTCAAAATTTGTTTCAACTAACTAACTAAATTTTTTGTTTGTTTCTTATCTCTTTCAAAACTACCTAACTAACTCTCTCTCTCTATTTTCGAAAATATCTTCCCCCTTTTTCAAAAATTCTTTTTAATTAACTAATTATTTTATTTTTATTTTGAATTTTCGAAAAAACTACTAACCTTTTTCAAAAACTATTTTCAAAAATCACTAACTCTTTTTCAAAAAATTATTTTCGAAAATTCCTTCTCTCTCATCCCCTTCTACTTATTTATTCATCTACTAACATCTCTTCCTCACACCACCAAAAATCCGAACCCTCTCTTTCTCTGAGTTCAGATTTTTTCTTCTTTTCTTCTACTAACATAAGGACCTCTATACTGTGGTATAAAGGATCTATATTATTATTATTATTTTTTCTATGCCCTCTTCTTTGTCATATGAGCAGGAGCAAGGACAAGAACATTCTTGTTGAAGCAGATCCAGAACCTGAAAGGACTCTGAAGAGAAAATTAAGAGAAGCTAAATTACAACAATCCAGAGATAACCTTTCAGAAATTTTCGAACAGGAAGAGGAGATGGCAGCTGAAAATAATAATAATGCAAGGAGGATGCTTGGTGACTTTACTGCACCTAATTCCAATTTACATGGAAGAAGCATCTCCATTCCTGCCATTGGAGCAAACAACTTTGAGCTGAAACCTCAATTAGTTTCTCTGATGCAGCAGAACTGCAAGTTTCATGGACTTCCATCTGAAGATCATTTTCAGTTCTTAACTGAATTATTGCAGATCTGTGATACTGTTAAGACTAAT
>NC_029794.2:58280383-58283162 GCF_000816755.2 Arachis ipaensis
CTCAGAAGAGACAGGATCCTGGAAAGTTCATAATACCCTGTACCATAGGCACCATGATCTTTAAGGCTCTGTGTGACCTTGGTTCAGGAATAAACCTCATGCCCCTCTCTGTAATAGAGAAACTGGAAATCTATGGGGTGCAAGCTGCTAAAATCTCATTAGAGATGGCAGATAATTCAAGAAAATAGGCATATGGACAAGTAGAGGACGTGTTAGTAAAGGTTGAAGGCCTTTACATCCCTGCTGATTTCATAGTCCTGGATACTGGAAAGGAAGAGGATGAATCCATCATCCTAGGAAGACCTTTCCTGGCCACAGCAAGAGCTGTGATTGATGTTGACAGAAGTGAACTAGTCCTTCAATGGAATGAGGACTCCCTTGTGTTTAAAAACTCAAGGATCTCCCTCTGCAACCATGGAGAGGAAGCATGAAAAGCTTCTCTCAAAGCAGAGTCAAACAAAGCTCCCACAGTCAAACTCTAAGTTTGGTGTTGGGAGGCCACAACCAAACTCTAAGTTTGGTGTTGAACTCCCATATCCAAACTCTAAGTTTGGTGTTGGAGAGTTTCAACAATGCTCTGAACATCTGTTAGGTTCCATGAAAGCCCACTGTCAAGCTATTGACATTAAAGAAGCGCTTGTTGGGAGGCAACTCAATGTTTATTTATCTAATTTTGTTTTTGTTTTTCATGTTTTATTAGGTTCATGATCATGTGGAGTCACAAAATAAATATAAAAATTGAAAACGGAATCAAAAACAGTAGAAGAAAAATCACACCCTGGAGGAGCATCTGCCTAGCGTTCAACGCCAGAACAGAGCATGGTTCTGGCGCTGAACGCCCAAAATGGGCAGCATCCTAGCGCTGAACGCCCAGAACAAGCATGGTTCTAGCGTTCAACGCCAGAAATGGCAACAAATGGGCGTTGAACGCCCAAAATGGGCACCAACCTGGCGCTGAACGCCCAGAGTTGTGTGCAAGGGCATTTTACATGCCTAAATTGGTGCAGGGATGTAAATGCCTTGACACCTCAGGATCTGTGGACCCCGCAGGATCATCTCAGGATCTGTGGACCCCACAGGATCCCCACCTACCTCATCATCTCTCTTTCCATTCATGATCATCCCTTCTGTTTTCCATTTACCACTCACATCCATACACCCACTACCTTCAAAATTCAACATCTCTCTCCCAAAGAGTGTGCTTAAGAACCCTGGACACCTCTAATTGGTGACTTTAGCAAAGCTGAGTCACAATCTGAAAAGGTTCACCCAAATTATGTGTCTGTGGCATTTATGTATCCGGTGGTAATACTGGAAATCAAAGTGCTTAGGGCCACGGCCAAGACTCATAAAGAAGCTGTGTTCAAGAATCATCATACTGAACTAGGAGAATCAATAACACTATCTGAACTCTGAGTTCCTATAGATGCCAATCATTCTGAACCTCAATGGATAGAGTGAGATGCCAAAACTATTCAAGAGGCAAAAAGCTATAAGTCCCGCTCATTTGATTGGAGCTATGTTTCATTGATAGTTTGGAATTTATAGTATATTCTCTTCTTTTTATCCTATTTGATTTTCAGTTGCTTGGGGACAAGCAACAATTTAAGTTTGGTGTTGTGATAAGCGGATAATTTATACGCTTTTTGGCATTGTTTTCAGTATGTTTTTAGTAGGATCTAGTTACTTTTAGGGATGTTTTCATTAGTTTTTATGTTAAATTCACATTTCTAGACTTTACTATGAGTTTGTGTATTTTTCTATGATTTTAGGTATTTTCTGGCTGAAATTGAGGGACTTGAGCAAAAATCAGATTCAGAGGTTGAAGAAGGACTGCTGATGCTGTTGGATTCTGACCTCCCTACACTCAAAATAGATTTTCTGGAGCTACAGAACTCAAAATGGTGCGCTTCCAATTGCGTTGGAAAGTAGACATCCAGGGCTTTCCAGCAATATATAATAGATCATACTTTGGCTAAGTTTAGACGACGAAAACTGGCGTTCAACGCCAGCTCTCTGCCCAATTCTGGCGTCCAGCGCCAGAAAAGGATCCAAAACCAGAGTTGAACGCCCAAACTGGCACAAAAGCTGGCGTTCAACTCCAAGAAGGACCTCTACACGTGCAACACTCAAAGCTCAGCCCAAGCACACACCAAGTGGGCCCTGGAAGTGGATTTATGCATCAATTACTTACTTCTGTAAACCCTAGTAGCTAGTTTATTATAAATAGGACCTTTTACTATTGTATTAGGTATCTTTGATCAGTTGTATGCTATCTTAGATCACATTTGAGGGCTGGCCTCTCGGCCATGCCTGGACTTTCACTTATGTATTTTTAACGGTAGAGTTTCTACACTCCATAGATTAAGGTGTGGAGCTCTGCTATTCCTCAAAGATTAATGCAAAGTACTACTGTTTTCTATTCAATTCATCTTGTTTCGCTTCCAAGATATTCATTCGTACTTCAATCTGAATGTGATGAACGTGACAATCATCATCATTCCCTATGAACACGTGCCTGACAACCACTTCCGTTCTACCTTCGACTGAATGAGTATCTCTTAGATCTCCTAACCAGAATCTTCGTGGTGTAAGCTAGAATGATGGCGGCATTCAAGAGAATCCGGAAAGTCTAAACCTTGTCTGTGATATTCTGAGTAGGATTCAATGAATGAATGACTGTGACGAGCTCCAAACTCGCGATTGCAGGGCGTTAGTGACAGACGCAAAAGGAGGGTGAATCCTATTCCAGCATGATCGAGAACCGACAGATGAATAG
>NC_029794.2:58284343-58321346 GCF_000816755.2 Arachis ipaensis
CGACCGAAATACACTATGTAGTGGTGACAGTTACCGATCAAAGCCAGTAGAGAGCCCTTTTACTAGGTTACGGGACAGTGCCGTGCCGATTAACAGACCTCCGTAGTGGGAACAGTTACCGAAGTAGAATAGGAGCATGGAAAGGAGTAAGACTGATTGGATGAAGATAGCAGGAAAGTAGAGGTTCAGAGGAACGAAAGCATCTCCATTCGCTTATCTGAAATTCTCACCAATGAATTACATAAGTATTTCTATCCTTACTTTATGTTTTATTTACATAATATATTGTAGCCCATATGAGTCAACTTAACTGAGATTTACAAGGTGACCATAGCTTGCTTCATACCGACAATCTCCGTGGGATTCGACCCTTACTCACGTAAGGTATTACTTGGACGACTCAGTGCACTTGCTGGTTAGTTATGCGAAGTTGTGAAGATATGTTTAGACCATGGTTCTGTGCATCCGTTTTTGGTGCCATTGCCAGGGAATCAATTTCGAACAACAATTCACAACCTGAGTAGCAATTTCGCATACCAACACCCTCAACAGAATGCACCTTCTAACGTGTGCGTGCGCACAGGGTTTGACCAATTTTCAATATGCCAAAAACCCAAAATGGAACTTCAACAAGCTTCAATTCACCAACAAGCCACCAACTCAATTCCAAAGGCTCCCAAATGTCCAAAGCTGATGGTCTCCCTTTGGAGATGTCGCCCTTTGGAATCATAATGGGAACCCCGAGATATGGTGCTCGGAACACCGTCTAGGATTTTGTGCCTGCACACTATAGTGATCCGAAGGGATGTGAGCGGGATACTCTTGTCACAGACCTCACATCTCAACGCAAGCGGAACGAACTACAGCCCTTACGCCACCGCCGCTACCTCGACAAGCGGGATCCAACCACCATCTCGGCCAGGCACATAGCGTCTCAACAATCTCAATTTAAAATGTTACAGCAATGGTTTTTCAAAAATTCATTATTTCATTATATCAATGATTCATCATTGCAACTCCGAGTTCTCGACTCATCTCAACCACTGTCAATTCATAATTTCCATTCCGAACTCATTAGTTCATCAGTTTCTCAATTCATTGCCAGTAATCACCAAATTCACTACTCTTCCTTCTCTCTCAACAAAACTCATCCTCAATACACCAGAAACCTAAGCCTCTGTTCTCTAAGTTTTCAAGGTAATACCCAAAGAATTCCACCTAAGAACTTCTCTATGTTTTAACATCTAAAAACAAGACAAAAATTCTTAAATAAGTGTCACAGAAGTTTACAAACTTGTTGGGAAGGCAAAACAATTAAAAACAAGATTTTAGTTGAAAAACAGGGCATGTGCGTATGCACAGGGGTGTGCTTGTGCACGCCCAGAAAGATTTTCAAAATATGTGCGTACGCATAGAGGTGTGCATACGTACAAGTGTAAAATTTTCCAATTTTGTTCGCTCACACAAGGCATGCGAACACCCTCAACAGAATGCACCTTCCAACGTGTGCGTGCGCACAGGGCTGTGCGTGCGCACAACTTGCAAAACTTCGCTGGTTGTGTGTGCGCACAGAGCATGCTAGCGCTCTCACCAGTAGCCACATCCCCGTGTGTGCGTGCGCACAAGGCTGTGCATGCACACAGGTTCAAAAATCCACGGGGTGTGTGTGCACACAAGGCTGTGCGTGCGCACACAAATTAGAAATCACAAATTCTGCAGCATTCACAGAATTCAGATTTTAACACCAAACTTTGAATGATCATAACTTCCACTACAAAAATCCATTTCCTACAAACTTTATATCCATTTAAAGATTTTTCAATGAAATTTACTTTAAAATAAATCTCAACAAAATTTGAAAACTGAGGCTCAAGTTATGATCCATCAAAGTTCACCAAAAATCTGTTTTTACTAAAATTTCACAAGGTTCTCAATTTTCTATTTCACTACCAAAACCAAACCAAACCATATCAACTCCATCCCACATCAGCTTTTTACCATTTGTATCATAATCCACTACTCATATCATATAATTCTCAACTCCCGATTATTCATAATTTCACATTAAACCCTTTCTCATCCAACAAACTCATCAGTAATCATTCTATCACCATCAATCTTCAACATTAACCTCATTCATTCTCAATATCAATAATCAACATAAACAATATTACTTATCCAATTTCATCATACATCACACATCAACACCATTATTTATCAACGTCAACAACATCAATTCATCATACATCATCAACCAACCAAATTCACAACAATATCAATCCAAACCTATCCTATAGGTCACTAGCCTAAGTGTCCAGAAATATTATATGTTACATAGAGGAAATCGAAACCATACCTTGACCAATTTTCAATATGCCAAAAACCTAAAATGGAACTTCAACAAGCTTCAATTCACCAACAAGCCACCAACTCAATTCCAAAGGCTCCCAAATGTCCAAAGCAATTCCAACAAGCTCCAATATTCAAACTAACATCATACATTTCATATAAATCAAGAACTAACACTCACAATTAATCAATTTACAAGGGTTCTTGAGAAACCTTCCCTCATTCACTGAAATTTGGGATAGAACCCAATATTTTCTCACTAATGATTAGCACCTAAATAACCAAAACACAAATTTTACTCAAGACCAACACCCACCAAACTCGAAATTCTTAGGGCAGAAGGAAGGAAGGGAAAATTCAACCTCACTTCAGCTATGTGTGTTGTGTTTGTGGTTGAGTGTGGTTCATTTAATGAACTTATATATGTTGGGCTTGGGCCCAACTTGGGTCCAGTCCAATTCGTTAGCGTTTTTGGCCTGTTTGGCCCAATTTTGGGCCAAACCTTTAAAATTAACGCCCTGTTTTCAACTCTAAATATTCTCCTAAGGTTTTCTACTATTTTTAATCATTCTCTCACAGTACTGGACAGACTTGAACCGGTTCAACTCGTTCAGAAAAATCTACTGAGTCAAAAAATCATATTTAAATCCTCCAATTCTCATTCTAAATTTTTGGATCCTATTTTGGGCAATATAATTATTTAATTCAACGGTTAATTAGTCGCGGTTCTTACATTCTTCCCACCAAATAAGGAATTTTGTCCTCAAAATTTAGTGATTACCTGAGAATAGCTCGGGATAATCCTTTCGCATCTCGGAGTCTAGCTCCCAAGTATGCTCTTCTATTCCAACCCTTTTCCAAGCAACCTTAACTAACTGAACTTCCTTTCCTCGTAACTTCTTCACACTAGTGTCGTCAATTGCACCGGTGTTACTTGAAATGTCAAGTTTTCTCTCAACTCAACCGACTCTGGCTCTAACACATGAGCCGCGTCCGACGTGTACTTACGGAGTTGTGGCACGTGGAATACGTCATGCAAGTTAGGCAAGTGAGGCGGCAAAGCTACTTGATACACCACTGGCGTGAATCGCCTCAGAATCTCAAACGGTCCAATGAACCTCGGATTCAACTTCTTTGTTTTGATTGCTCTTCCAATCCCAGTTGTCAGTGTAACCATCAGGAATACATGCTCTCCTATTTCAAATTCTAATGGTTTCTATCTCTAATCTGCATAACTTTTCTGTCGAATTCTGAGCAGTTAGAATCCTCTCCCAAATCTTCTTAATCTTCTCAGTAGTCTTTGCTACCAAATCAGGACCCAAAACACTTGCTTCACCGTCCTCATACTAACACAATGGAGATTGGCACTTTCGTCCATACAAGGCCTCATAGGGAGCCATCCCAATGCTTGCATGAAAACTATTGTTGTACGCAAACTCCACCAATGGCATATACCAGTCCGAACTTCCGGGTTGATCCAAAATACATGCGCTCAGCATATCTTCCAATGTCTGAATATTCCTTTCCGACTGTCCATCTATTTTTGGATGATACACGGTACTAAGACAGAGCTTCATACTGAAAGCTTTTTGGAAAGATCCCTAAAACCTTGAGGTGAATTGGGGATCACGGTCCGACACTATGCTCGATTGCACACCATGTAACCTTACGATCTCCTTGATGTACAACCTAGCCAATTCCTCCATTGAATAGTTCACTCAAATAGGTAGGAAGTGAGCGGACTTGGTTAAGTGTAATGGCCTAGCCTTTAGCCTCGAAGAAACGACGCTTTTTCGGGATCAAACGGAATTTTTATGGAATTTTTAGGAATTTTAGTGCATATAAGCACCTCCACTGCACAGGTGCTATGTCATCAAGCTGCTGAGTCAACAGCTTGACTGCACCAGACACCTCTCCTAATCTAAGTAAACATGTCGCAAAAAGTTGCGTTTTTGAACCACTTCGAGTCCGAATTTCAAAATTTTGATTTCCGTGGTTAGTCTCTATGTGACGAGTCGATCTCGAATTTCAAGAGAAAAATTATATTAATATAATATTCACATATTATTATTTTATTTAGAATATTATATTATTATTTCTTTTACTGTGGTTAATGTTGATCTATGTTTAGTAATATAATAACTGAGCTAGAAATCTACCGATAATGGATAATACCGGCATTCTTAGATGAACTTAACAATGCTAATGCTTCATCATATATCTTTTATCCTCATGATTATCTTGTTACTAGTGTCATTTATACTAGTAAAGCTCCTGCTTATCCTTTAGTAGTGTAATCTGATTTATCTAGTTTTAGTAATTATCTTCATAATGATATTTTATTATTAAACTCTGATGAGTCAGCACCCAGTGACACGTGGCTCTCCCAGAGTTAGCCACCACATGTTCTCTTTCTTGCTCTCCAAGCAAAGGTTTCTTAAGGAGAAAGTAAGAAATACTTGTGTTCTAATACATCTAGCTTCAGTAATTATCCTTCTTGAGATATTTTTACACCAAACTTTAGGATAATGCTTATCCAAACCCACATTCTCCCATGTATCATCATTGATGGATATTTTTATGGAAAAACAAATTTTTCAAAACCCCTAAAACTCACCGGCAAGTGTACCGGGTCGCATCAAGTAATAATAACTCACAAGAGTGAGGTCAATCCCGCAGGGATTGAAGGATTGAACAATTTTAGTTTAGTGGTTGATTTAGTCAACCGAATCAAGTTTGGTTGAGTGATTTGTGCTTTGCAGAAACTAAATTGCTTAAAATATAAAGGGAGCGGGGTAAATTGCAATAAATTAAAGAGCAGGAAAGTAAAGAAGCAGATTCTTAAAATGCAAGTAATATAAATCGTAGAAACTTAGATTGCAAGAAATGTAAATGGCTGAAGCTTAAAGTGCAAGAAATGTAAATTGCTTGAATCATAAAAGGAATTGGGAATTAGGATTACAGAATCTGAACAAGAACAACTAAATTGCATTAAACATAAAAGAGAAAATCTAAGTGCAGTGAAGTGGATTTTAACAGAAAAGTAAAATGACTTGAAGAATTTAAAAGCAGGAAAGCAGTGCTTAATTTGCAGCAAAGTAAAATAGGTTGAAGATCTCAGGAGTGGAAGAGACTAGATAACAATTCTAGATCTCAAATCCTTCCTTGATCCAACAAGAACAATTGCAAGAGAAATGAAGAAAAGTGAATTGCAGAAATTGTAGAAGAAGAAGCAATGAACAGAAAATGAAATTTAATTATGCAGAAAATTAAAGAAGAGATCTCAAGGTGAGATTGAAACAGAAGTTCTTCAATTCTCCACCCAAGATTCAAAGCAAGAAAATAAAAGAGTGCTCAAGCAAGAACAAGGAAGAAGAGAGATCAATTCCCCTTCCTAATTCTCTAAGATCTAAATTCAAAAGTAAAAGCTCAAAATAAAGTTCAAAGTTCAAAGAAAAATTCAAAATAAAATTCAACTCCCTTATTACATCAAACTAACTCCTATTTATACACTTTCTATTCTTGGATATTGGAATTTGGATGGGCTTTTGATTTGGTGAAGATTTGAATTAAATTGGACTTTTGGTTGAATTTTCAGCCCATGGGTAATATGCTTCCAGGGGAGTGCTCAGCTCACAAAGTGAGCTGAGCTTTGACACTTAGTGTGGGGAAGCATTGGTAGCGTGCTGCTGTCTTGGGGTGCATCAGGGGAGAGCTCAGCTCACTTTGTGAGCTGAGCATTGGTGCCTTGGTGCCAAATGTTGTGCGCTGTGTGCTGCCCAGGGACCGTGTCATGCGCGCTCCTTGTGCTCCTGGCCGTGTCAAATTGGTTGTGTGATGCCCATGGACCTTGTCAATTTGTTGCGTGCCTTGCTTCCTTGACCGTGTCAAGGTGCTTCCTTACATCAAGGAGTAGCGCTCAGCTCACTTTGTGAGCTGAGCTTTGGTGCATCCAAGGAAGGGTCCTTGGTTCGAAACCCATGGGAAGCATGCGCTACCCTTTTTCTTGGTTGCCTTGCTTCCTTGCTTCCTCAAGGTGTGGGGTTCGATCCTTGGGGAGTGCATTTGGCCAATTTTGGCTTATTTTTCCATGTGAGTAGCGCCTCCCCTCTTCCCTTTGGTCATGGGTTCAAGTCTTGGAGCATGCATTTGCAAAACATTTTTCTTGAATTTTTCCTCTAGTGCTCTTGATAATGCTCACTTTGTGAGCTAAGCTTGGTTCCTCATTTTCTTATTTCTTGGCCTTGTGTTGTGCTCAGCTCACAAAGTGAGCTGAGCTTTGTGCCTTGGTCTCCTGGGAGTGAGTGTAGCGCTCACTTAGTGAGCTTTGGAGGGAGCTTCATGGTTTTGTTGCACCACACTTCCTCTTTTCTTGGCCACACTTTTTCTTCTTTGAGCCACACTTCTTAGGCCACGCTTTCTTTTTTTCTTCTTTTCTTCACCTACAATTAATCAAAACAACCAATCAAAGTATCACCAAATTCACAAGGTCTATTAATCATTAAAAATCAATTAAATTTAGCTTAAACCTCATGATTTAGCATCAATTTTATGGTGGTTGTTTGATTCAAAGAAGTCATGCATTCTCATTCCAAATTACTTACTTAGAATGCAAGAAAGTGCATAAAACCAAATGAAAAATAAAGAAAAAGGCTAGTAAAACTAGGCTACGATGACTTGTCATCACAACACCAAACTTAAAACTTGCTTGTCCCCAAGCAAGCATAAAACATAAGAGAAGACAGCATGAAATAGAATAGTATACATGTCCTTATTAAGCATATAGTTGAACTAAGTTTATGGGGTTTTATGCAGATCAAAAGTAGCTCATTTATTACTTGCTGCTAAAATAAACAATGCTTCTTTAAAGGGTTCACCAAGGTTGCTGCTATAACTCTTCACTTTTTGCTCATTTCCCTTGTTAGTTTCTTTTTTTCTTCTTTCTTTTGCATCACAGCGCTTATTTCTTATTAGAGGCTTGGTGTCAAATGCTGCAGTGGCCTTTGGCTAAATTTCACTCAACATTTCTTCACCACAGACACATGGCTCAACTTTTTTCCTCCTAAGATCATTAATGCCCAGTATCTCTTTGGATTACTAAATGTTTTGTAGCTAGGTTGCTCTTTATTGTGGACTTTCAGTTGGCAATCCTAAATCAGTTGATCTAAGTTGCCAAGTTTTAAAATACTCCTTAGAACTTATTGTTTGTTTCTTTGCCACTTTCTTTGGCTTTTTCTTCTTTCTCTTTTCTTTGTTTTGATTTATTTTCAAGGGACTTTCAATAATTGAGAGATCACAGCAGCAAACTAGCTTAGGCTTTAAGTAACAAGTCATTTTGCAGCATTTATTTTATGAGCTAACAATTAAATCAAACACATACCTCCACTAACTTTCATTCTAACTTTTGCAACATTGGATAATTACTTTTCTAATTAATATATCTCTCTTTTATTCAAACAAGCAGGGAACAAAACAAAGTACTCAAGTTAATGAGAGATGACAATTATTATGCAAATACTTTTTCAAGCATGTATTTCTACTTGCAACTAAATGATCATTCCAGCCAGTCATAAAGGGATCTCTGAATTAATTCATTACATAACAACAGGGATCAAGTATAGATACAACCTGTTGGTCTGCAGCTTTTCGTTCTTCCTTTTGTTTGCTCCTTCCAAATCATAATGCAAGTGTCCTTTAATTCGTTGGCTATTTTCCTGCATAATTCTCAAAAGTGGCTTGCTTCTCAAGCCCTTAAGGTATATGGTTAATATGCAAAGCTCATTTGTGGGCTTTTGAACTTACTTTGGTGTGTGAACACCAAACTTAGTTCCTTGCCAATGTCTCTCATGCAACAATTTAATTATTTGTGAAATCCTTTTTCCATGCTAAAGGTAATAAAACTAAAAACTATGAAACAGTAAATAGTTAACTAGTTTATCTAAATGCTTGAAGCTAACATTATGCAGAAAGTGAGAAGGCGTTTTATGATGGGATTTTGGTGGAACACCAAACTTAGAATCCTTCATTCTCCCTTACATTATTTTGGTGTGCAACACCAAACTTAGCTTCTTACAATATGGATAAGGCTAATTAATCTTTTTATTAAAATAGCTATGAAAAGAATACTACCTCAGGTTGGGTTGCCTCCCAACAAGCGCTCTTTTATTGTCACTAGCTTGACATCCTTTATGCTTGCTTAGTTCAGATACTGAACTTCTTCTTCCTTGTCCCATTGCCCTCCTAGGTAAGGCTTTGCTCTGTGTCCATTTGCTGTGAAATGATTCTGTGTAGCTTCATCTAGCAACTCAAGATTTCCATAAGGAAATACCTTTGTCACTAAATATGGACCAGTCCATTTAGATTTAAGTTTGCCAGGGAAGATCTTAAGCCTTGAGTTGTACAAGAGCACTTGCTGTCCTGGCTTGAACTCCTTCTTGGTGATCTTCTTATCATGCCATCTTTTAGCTCTTTCCTTGTATATCTTGGCACTCTCATAGGCTTCTAGCCTGAATTCATCCAACTCATTTAGTTGTAACAACCTTTTCTCTCCTGCAGCTTGGGAATCAAGGTTGAGGAGTTTAGTGGCCCAAAAAGCTCTGTGTTCAAGCTCCACAGGGAGGTGGCATGATTTGCCATTCAATAGCTGAAAGGGTGACTTGCCAATGGGAGTTTTGAAAGCTGTCCTGTATGCCCATAATGCATCTTCTAGCTTCCTAACCCAATCTTTTCTTGTACTTCCCACTGTTTTCTCTAAGATCTTCTTTAACTCCCTATTTGCCAATTCAACTTGGCCATTAGTCTGAGGGTGGTATGGTGTGGCTACTTTATGGATTACTCCATATTTGTGGAGGAGTTTCTCCATCTGTTTGTTGCAAAAGTGACCACCACCATCACTAGCCTCCCAACAAGCGCTCTTTTATTGTCACTAGCTTGACATTGAACCCTTCTTTTATGGTGGTGTGATGCCGTGATGCCTCAGCTTGTCCCCTCTGACTGTGAGCTTCTTCTTTGTCCCTTGGTGCTCAATTTCCACATGTTCAAGAGAGAGTACTTGGTTAACAGTGTAGTGATCCTCAGTTCCCAGCTGCTAATATATTAGTTGCACCTTGTCACCTTTGGAGAATCCTTAAGTTGGGATTTTTTTTATTCTTCCACCCCTTTTTGGTCTTGCTTTTATTCTTCTTCCCTCTTTGTGTTGATCCCTTCTGCTTGCAAGTGGGTTTCATTTTGTGATTCTCCTTCTCAATGACCAACACATCAATGCTTTCTTGCACCTTTGCTTCCTTGTTGAATCTTTGGGGATATGGTAGTGGAGGTACCAAGTTCTTCTCTGCTTGCTGCTTTTGTTCCTTGGTTGGCTCTTCAATTACTTCATTCCCCTTTCTTGAAATTTTTGTTTGTTCCTCCTTTTCTTGAGCTCGCTTTGAAGTTTGCTTGCTTGCTGTTGCACCATCACCATTGGCTTCCTCTTTTCCATCTTGCTTCTTTTCATTTTCCTTTGACTTCTTGGTTGCTTCTTCATCCTTCACCAAGACCTTTCCACTCCTTAGCTGAATTGCTTTGCATTCCTCCTTTGGATTAGGAATGGTGTCACTTGGGAGTGAACTTAATGGTTTTTCCATGGAAAGTTGCTTGGAGATTTGTCCAATTTACCTTTCCATACTTTTCATGGAGGCTTCCTGGTTTCTTAATGTCATCTCCTGGTGCTTCATCATCTTTTCCATTAAGAGCTCCAAGTTGTTAATTCTCTGAGAGTCTTGTGAGATTGGTTGATGGTGGGGTGTTGAGGGTTGAGGGTAAGTGTTTTGATTTAAGGCTTGGTTATTGGATGGATGATGGTTAGTGTTGGGGTGAGTATTTTGTGGTTTTCTGTATGTGTTTTGGGTATTATTCTACTGGTTGTTTTGGTTTGTGTTCTTCCAACTGTTTTGGTTTGAGTTTTGGTTTGAGTTCCTTTGCCATGGTTGTTGAGGTTGATTGTGGTTGTCTCCCCATCTGAGGTTGGGGTGGTTCTTCCATGAAGGGTTGTAAGTGTCACCATAAACCTCATTTGTCCCAGAATTTTTATTGTGCATGTACTGGACTTGCTCCTGCTGTTGCTCCTCTTGAGTTTCTTCATTTCTTCCCCATGTAGTTGATGGTTGGTTGGTGCTTACTGATGCAACTTGGAGGCTATCAATCCTCTTGGCCATTTGAGGAGCAAGAGAGAACAAAAAGTTTGAGCAAAAGTTTGCCTCAAACTTTAGCTCAAACTTTCGGAATAAGTGAAAACACACTAGGGAACAAAAAGCTTGAGCAAAAGTTTGCCTCAAACTTTAGCTCAAACTTTTGGGAAAAAAGCTTGAGCCAACGTTTGCCTCAAACTTTTTGGCAAACGTTGGTATCACAAATCAATACCCTGGAGGACAAAAGTTTGCGCCAACGTTTGCCTCAAACTTTTTGGCAAACGTTGGCATCACAAATCAATACCCTGGAGGACAAAAGTTTGCGCCAACGTTTGCCTCAAACTTTTTGGCAAACGTTGGCGCCATCAGCAACACACCCTGGAGAGAAAAAGTTTGCGCCAACGTTTGCCTCCAACTTTTTGGCAAACGTTGGCGCCATGAGTGTGCATAAGGGGGCCAACGTTTGAGCAAAAGTTTGACCCCAAACTTTAGCTCAAACGTTGGTAGCAGCAAGAATGGGGCAGCTGGTGTAAAAAGTTTGACTAAAAGTTTGCCTCAAACTTTCACTCAAACTTTTACTCAAGCTTTTATAATTCCCAACCCGGTTCACTTCGGTTTTCTCTCCAACTCCAAGAGCAATCAACCAAGGCCTCTATCAACCCAATTCCATCAAGAGCAAAGGCCCAATTCAAGGCTTGAAGACCTTTTGAAGAAAGTGTATAAATAGCTTAAGATTTAAGTTTTTAGGGAAGGATTTTCTTTTCGGTTTTGATTGGGTAGTTGTGTAGGGAGCTTTTCTTTAGTTTTTGTAGGGAGTTTTCGGAGAGCTTTTGGTGTTGAGTGATTTTGAGTTTCTAAGTCTCGGGGAAGGAGAATTGAATTCCCTTCCTCTTAGTTTTCTTGCTTTCAATTTCAATTACAATTGCTTGGATCTTGGGTTGGAGAATTGAAGGAATTCTGTTTCAATCTCATCCTGAGATCTCTCTGTTTACTTACTGCACAATTGAATTTCAGTTTCTGTTAATTGGTTCTTCTTCTACTTTCTCTGCAATTTACATTTCCTTTGCAATTGCTCTTGTTGGATCTAGGAAGGCATTGAGATCTAGACTTGGTTATCTAGTCTCTTGAGTCCTGAGATCTGGATTCCCATTCTCAATTTCTCTGTTTACTGCTTTTCAAGCTCTTTTATATTTCTGTTTTAGATCCGATTCAACCCAAGACATCTTCTACTCTTCTGTGTGTTGAATTTTACTCTTCCTTGTTTAATTTCTGCAAATCCAATTCCCAATTCCCTTTACAATTCAAGCCATTTACATTTCTTGCACTTTAAGATTCTGCAATTTACATTTCTTGCGTTCTAAGTTTCTGCCATTTAATTTCTTGCCCTTTAAGATTTAGCACTTTAAATTTCAGTTCTCTTTAATTTCATGCAAATTACCCATTCCCTTTATTTTCCATGCAATTTAAATTCTGCAAATCATAAATCTCTCAACCAAATCTTGATTCGCTTGACTAAATCAACCACTAAACTAAAATTGCTCAATCCTTCAATTCTTGTGGGATCGACCTCACTCCCGTGAGTTATTATTACTTGATGCGACCCGGTGCACTTGCCGGTGAGTTTTGTGTCAGATCGTTTTCCGCACATCAAGTTTTTGGCGCCGTTGCCGGGGATTGATTAGATTGACAATGATTAAGTGAGGTGGTGATCTAGATCTAGCATTTTTCTTTTCTGTTTCTCTAATCTTTGACTAACACGCTAACTGTTTAAATTTTGCTTAAACTAAACTTCGTTCTAGCAATAGATTGAAGAGTTACTGGTGGTGTTTCTTTTGTTTTGTTTGTATGTCAGGTACAGGGAGATCCATTCCTGTTTTATCTGAAACTGACCAGAGAACTCTTAGAAGGTTGAGAAGAGGGCTGAAGGAAAAGAATCAATCATCCAGGATGAGCATCACAAAGCAAAACCTCACTTAGGAGGAAACCAAGGCAACAGAAGCCTCAACTTCCATGAGCAGAGGATGAAGGATGTCAAGCTAATGACAATAAAAGAGCGCTTTTTGGGAGGCAACCCAACCTGAGGTAGTTTTCTTTTCATAACTATTTTAATAAAAAGGTTAATTAGTTTTATCTATATTACAAGAAGCTAAGTTTGGTGTTGCACACCAAAATAATATAAAGAAGAATGAAGGATTCTAAGTTTGGTGTTCCACCAAAATCCCATCATAAAACACATTCTCACTTTCTGCATAATGCTAGCTTCAAGCATTTAGATAAACTGGTTAACTATGCTGCCATTTCCTAAGTTTCCAGTTTTGTCATTTTTGAAAAAGAAAAAGAGTTTTACACATGGTTAATCTGATGCACAAGGACCATTGGCAAGGTACTAAGTTTGGTGTTCCCACACCAAAGTAAGTACAAAGGCCCACAAATAAATCATGCATGCTAACCATTGTTTCTAAGTGCTTGGGGAACAAGCAACTTTCAAATATCACTGCAGAGTACCATACAAACTTTTGGGAAGATTTAGCATCATCAATCAAAGAGATGAAAGAGGAATGTGAAGACCAGCAATGATGATGAGGAAGAGGACAGCAAGTAGACTCCAAAAGGTTGTATTATTCATTATCAGATATTGCTGTGATTGAAAGTTATATTATACCCCTATCTGTCCTTCTGTCTAATATAGTTTTTCTGCAATTCAATGAGCAAGATGCTTGATCATTTACAACACTATCTCCAAAACTTGTTTGCACTCAATTTTTCAAAAAAAATGCATCACATGAAAGTTCTTTGAAAAGAAGGATTGAGGAATTAAACAATTTTGAGGCAAGAAAAAGATTAGGAGAAGTGGTGGTTCTAGTTGTATAATTATGTATTGAGGTTGCATGCTTATGAAAACTTGCATGGGAGCTCATAGGCGGAACACAGAGTTCAAAGAAGTGTTGTGGAGATTCTCAACCTCTATCAACCCAATTCCATCAAGAGAAAAGGCCCAATTCAAGGCTTGAAGACCATTTGAAGAAAGTGTATAAATAGCTTAAGATTTAAGTTTTTAGGGAAGGATTTTCTTTTCGGTTTTGATTGGGTAGTTGTGTAGGGAGCTTTTCTTTAGTTTTCGTAGGGAGTTTTCGGAGAGCTTTTGGTGTTGAGTGATTTTGAGTTTCTAAGTCTCGGGGATGGAGAATTGAATTCCCTTCCTCTTAGTTTTCTTGCTTTCAATTTCAATTACAATTGCTTGGATCTTGGGTTGGAGAATTGAAGGAATTCTGTTTCAATCTCATCCTGAGATCTCTCTGTTTACTTACTGCACAATTGAATTTCAGTTTTTGTTAATTTCTTCTTCTTCTACTTTCTCTGCAATTTACATTTCCTTTGCAATTGCTCTTATTGGATCTAGGAAGGAATTGAGATCTAGACTTGGTTATCTAGTCTCTTGAGTCCTGAGATCTGGATTTCCATTCTCAATTTCTCTGTTTACTGCTTTTCAAGCTCTTTTATATTTCTGTTTTAGATCCGATTCAACCCAAGGCATCTTCTACTCTTCTGTGTGTTGAATTTTACTCTTCCTTGTTTAATTTCTGCAAATCCAATTTCCAATTCCCTTTACAATTCAAGCCATTTACATTTCTTGCACTTTAAGATTCTGCAATTTACATTTCTTGCGTTCTATGTTTCTGCCATTTAATTTCTTGCCCTTTAAGATTTAGCACTTTAAATTTCAGTTCTCTTTAATTTCATGCAAATTACCCATTCCCTTTATTTTCCATGCAATTTAAATTCTGCAAATCACAAATCTCTCAACCAAATCTTGATTCGCTTGACTAAATCAACCACTAAACTAAAATTGCTCAATCCTTCAATCCCTGTGGGATCGACCTCACTCCCGTGAGTTATTATTACTTGATGCGACCCGGTGCACTTGCCGGTGAGTTTTGTATCGGATCGTTTTCCGCACATCAAGTAGCGCCTCCCTCTCTTCCCTTTGGTCATGGGTTCAAGTCTTGGAGCATGCATTTGCAAAACATTTTCCTTGAATTTTTCCTCTAGCGCTCTCGATAATGCTCACTTTGTGAGCTGAGCTTGGTTCTTCTTTCCTTGTTTCTTGACCCCATGTTGTGCTCAGCTCACAAAGTGAGCTGAGCTTTGTGCCTTGGTCTCCTGGGAGTGAGTGTAGCGCTCACTTAGTGAGCTTTGGAGGGAGCTTCATGGTTTTGTTGCACCACACTTCCTCTTTTCTTGGCCACACTTTTTCTTCTTTGAGCCACACTTCTTAGGCCACGCTTTCTTCTTTTCTTCTTTTCTTCACCTACAATTAATCAAAACAACCAATCAAAGTATCACCAAATTCACAAGGTCTATTAATCATTAAAAATCAATTAAATTTAGCTTAAACCTCATGATTTAGCATCAATTTTATGGTGGTTGTTTGATTCAAAGAAGTCATGCATTCTCATTCCAAATTACTTACTTAGAATGTAAGAAAGTGCATAAAACCAAATGAAAAATAAAGAAAAAGGCTAGTAAAACTAGGCTACAATGACTTGTCATCAATCATTACTATCATTTTTCTTCCTAAACAAGCTAGAATTCCATGAGAGAAAACCAAGAGAACTTCCATGAACACCTAAGCTTCTTTCTCCGTTCTTTCTCAAACTAAAACCCCTATCAAAAATCTAATCCGACCAAAATGATCACCTCTTCCTCCTCTTCATTTCTATATCAATTTTCATGGAGTAAATCAAGGCATGATGGCTGCTCCTCCTCCTTGAATTTCATCCATGGTGGAAACTCAAGCTGATGATGTTTTCTCCATATTTTTTCTTAGGTTCTCTTGTTCAATCACCATAGGCTCTAAGAAAACGTGATTTCTAGCTGTCTTAAGGTGAGGAAAACCTTCTTTTCACCATCATGAAGCTTCAGCCTTCATGGTTCATATGGTTCTAAAGTTGTTTTTGATGTTAAAATAGGCGTAAAAGTGCTTTTGGAAGCTTGTTTTTGGCTCAACTTTTGGCAACAGCAAAGGAGGTAAGGTTTGGTAAATTAATCAATGATTGGTTGTGTTCTTGAAGTGTTAAATCAGATCTTGTTGCTTGAGGCTTGATTTTGAGTGTTTGTGTGGTGGTTTGATCATGAAATCTTGTTGTTTGATGCTTGAAAACCAAGTTTATGATGGTTTTGAAGTTGTTGTTGTTGATGCTGGAAAACGTGGCTTTCCAGCCATGAAATTCAAGAGATTTGATGTGTTTTTGATGTGTATTTGATGGCTGAAACGTTTCTCTTTGGTTTGGTAAAAATCAGGTAAAAATCGGTTACCAAAAAGATTGAAAAATTAGCTGAAAATCAAGTGGAAATCTAATGAACTTTCAGAGAAGTATTTTTGGTTTTTGAAGAATGTGAAAACGTTTGGTTTTGATGATTTTGGGGTCAAAACATAATTATTAAAAAGTTTGGGGTTGAAAGTTAATTAATGAATAGTTGAGGGGCCAAAGTGCAAATATTAAAAGATAAAGGGGTCAAAATGCAATTTCTAAAAAGTTCGGGGGTCAAAATGCAATTTTTGAAAGTTGAATAAAATATTATTATTTTAATATTAAAATATTACAATATTATTTTATTAATAATATTATTTTATTAAAAATAATAAAATATTAATAAAAAAATAGTTTTTCCTAAAAGTCTCAGGATGGCAGTTTTGAGTCTATAACTCCCTAATTCTCTTTATTAAACACCTAAGTGAAGGTATAAGATAAGATATCGAAGAATGTAAGGTAATGAAAGAAGTTCTAAAAACTTGCAAACATGTTAGAAAGAAAGGAAGTTAAGAACTATCTAGCAGTGTGCTGTTGTGATGTTGTGATGTATATAGAGAATTGTGAAATGAGATCACTGTGATGCTTGACTTATGATTGTGGAAAGATGAAAAAGGATGATTTCTAAGTGATGGAAAGTATGGTTATATGTGACTTATGAGCCTTCGGGCGATGCTTGAGAATGGTTATGTAAGAATCTGCTACAAAGAGGCAGTCAGATAAATGGTGGTGCGACTACTGAGAACGCTTTCCTGGGATACTTAGCTATAGTGCTATTCTTGTAAGTCAGAGGACTCTCACATTAGTGGCTTAGAGGGACTAGGTGAGTAAAGAGTCTAGGCTAGTCTGGGTGCCAGCTTAGGGACTTCTTGAGCAGGTCAGGGCCTGGGATGTTGTATGTATATATATATGTATATAGTATTATCTAGCTATATCTAGGAGTGTTCTAACTAAAGATCTTTACTCTAATAAAGGCTAGATAACCGAATGTTATTCACTGTTGAGATGTATATAAGTGTGGTTGTTTATAACTGTGGTATTTGTCATTATTTGAGAATTGATTGTTAATGATTCCGTTTATTAGTCCAAATGTTTTTTAAAAAATAAAAAGTACCTCGCAAAATAACTATGTTTTTAACAACGAATCAGGCTCATATAATAATTAATAGATAATAATTAGGAAGACAAGTTGGTAGCGCTCAATTTCTAGTATGATCATGACGTACCAGAAATTGGGTCGTTACATTAAGCAATCCACAATCACCCAAACCGCATCAAATCCCGACCGAGTCCTTGGTAAACCGATCACAAAGTCCATCACAATTCCTTCCCACTTCCACTGAGGAATCTCAAGTGGCAGGAACATTCCCGATGGTTTCTGATGATCTATTGTTGTGAACAAAACCGTCGGTTAGGAATTTTCACAGAAAATAATTCCGTTGATAGTATAGTTCCCAGCCGACAAGTAATGCTCAAATCAAAGTTTAAAAGTTTTGGTTGTCACAAGTCCAACCCAATAAAAATAACCGAGAGTATTAGTCCCGGGTCGTCTTCTCAAGGAATTGCAGTGAGGTATGCATATTATTGGTTATGGTATCCAAGGGGTGGGTTGGTTGATAAAAGGACAAGAAAGTAAAGCAAACAAATAAAGATGACAAGTACTAAAAAGAGGCATTCATGGCAAGGATTGAGAATATAAGCTTTCTATCCTAGTCATCAATTATCATACAATGACTAATAAGAATTTATCCTATTTAGTTAACTCCAACAATGGAAGAAAGTACAATGTTATCTTCACACGAGAGAAAGTCAAATAAGACTAGTTAATCTCAATCCAAAAGTCATAATCACTCACTAATTGAATTAGCAAGAGATTAGGATCAATGGAAATAATATTAACTAACAACTCTAGATCACCAATCTAAATTGGGTATTAATGACTCAAGATTGCCCAATTTCTGTTTTCAAGCCAAGAATGTTCAAAAATCTACTCTAACATCCAACCAAGCATTTTGTCAAACACTTGGAAGGCATAAAAAGAAAGCATAGTAAAATTGCAAGAAATATAAATTCTACAACTACCCAATTGCAAGGAAACAATAACAACTCAAATCAACAATAAAAGAACATCAAACATGAAATTGCATTAAAGAAACTCCAAATCCAACAATAATTCATAAACATAAAAGAGGCCCAAAAGAGAAATTAATAAGAGGAACTAAGGAAATTAAAGCAAATCAACAAAGAAAAGTAAAGAAAACTAAATCAAAATATGTAATTAAACCTAAATCTAAGATGACGCGTACGCATGGGTTATGCGTACGCATCGTCTTGCGTTTTCCTTCTCACGCATACACGTCATGTCACGCGAACGCGTCGCTTGGTGACCTCATCTTCATGGGTGCGTGTCGATGTATGCACTCCAAATCCTAGTTTTCCATGAATTCACCACTTTGCATGCTTTTCTCTTTATTTCTTCCATCCAATACTTGCCTTATGAACCTAAAATCACTTAACAAACACATCAAGGCATCGAATGGAATTAAAGTGAATTAAATTTAGCTATTTTAAGGCCTAAAAAGCATGTTTTCACTCTTAAGCACAAATTTAGGGAGAATTACAAAACCATGCTATTTCATTGAATAAATGTGAGAAAAGTTGATAAAATCCCCTAAATTTAGCACAAGATAAACCAAAATATTGGGGTTTATCATCTATCTTCACCTTTTGACAAGTCAGGCACTTAGACACAACTGTAGCTACATCACCTTTCATCCCAGGCCACCAGAACATCTTCTTTAAGTCATAGTACATCTTCGTACTTCCTGGGTGAATGGAAAACCCACTGTTGTGAGCTTCCGACAACAAGTCTTGCCTCAAACCCCCGACATCCGGTATACAAATTCTCCCTTTATACTTCCACAATCCTTCACCATCCTTAGTAAACTCTCCTTGCCTCTTTTTACCAACTGGTTGAAATTATTGCTAAAGCTTTTGCTCATCTTGCTGAGCCCTCTGTATCTCTGATTTAAACAGACTTGAAATCTATAACTAGTTCAAACAAGCTCTTTCGGCAACTTCACCAATATCCAACTTAAGATCCACAAACTTATCCACTAAGTCATCTTCCTTGATTCACATCCAATCTATTGTTAAAGACTTCCGACTCAACGCGTCCACCACCACATTCGCCTTTCCAGGGTGATAACTTAGTTCAAAATCATAATCCTTTAGCAACTCCATCCACCTCCTCTGACGCATATTAATCTCTTTCTGATCAAAGATGTACTTGAGACTCTTGTGATCAGAAAAGACGTTAAACCTCACTCCGTACAAGTGGTGTCTCCAAATCTTCAATGCAAACACAATTGCCGCTAATTCCAAGTCATGAGTTGGGTAATTTACCTCATGCAGTCTCAGCTGACGCGATGCGTATGCCACCACATTCTGGTGTTGCATCAACACGCAACCCAAACCCTTTAGTGACGCATCACAATACACTTCAAACGGTTCATGCGGTTCAGGTAAAATCAAAACAGGCGCTGAAGTTAACTTTTATTTCAAGGTCTGAAAACTTTCTGCACATTCCGACGTCCACACAAACGGCACCTCTTTCCTTGTCAACTTAGTCACGGTAGTGTGATAAATCCCGTTTTTAGGGTTTATCTTGTGTTGAATTTAGAGTGTTTTATCAACCTTTTCTCACATTTATTCAATGAAATAGCATGATTTTGTGATTCTCCCTTAATTTGTGCTTAAATGTGAAAACATACTTTTAGGCCTTTAATTTGATGATTTTAATTCACCTTTGATTCCACTAGATGCCGTGATTTGTTTGTTAAGTGATTTCAGATTGAAAAGGCTAGAAATGGATCAAAGGAGTGAAGAGGAAAGCATGAAAAGTGGAGAACACATGAAAAACGCCAAAGATTTGGATGTGACCATCCATGCGCACGCACACTACACGCGCACGCGTGGATCACGAAAACTTCAGGGATGCGCACGCATGCTGTACGCGTACGCGTCGGTGCCGGGATGTGATTTTAAAGTGAAAACGTGCCCAGCAAATTCTGAGAAGCTGTGGGGCCCAATCTAAACCAACTTTGGTGCCAAAACACTTAAAAGGACCAAGGATTGAAGGGGAATCATCATCATTCACATCTAGGAACATTGGGATTAGTTTTAGAAGTAGTCTTAGAGAGAGAAGCTCTCACTTCTCTCTAGGATTAGGATTAGGTTTAGGTTAATAATCTTAGATCTAGGGTTTAATTCATGCTCTCTTCTACTTCTATTCCTTAATTCTTTGTTGTTACATTCATCATTCTTCTATTCTTTTGTTGTAATTTCCTCTATGTTGTTTCTATATTTTGTTGTTGATTTACTATTGTTCCTTTTATTTTCTTTCAATTCAATTTGAGGTAATTCATGTCAATAATGTTCTTTTTGATTGTTGTTGTTAATTCTTTGCAATAATTGTTGTTAGATTTCATTCTTGTTTTCAATTTACTATGCTTTTCTTTTACACCTTCCAAGTGTTTGTCAAAATGCTTGAGAGGATGTTAGAATAGAATTTTGTGTTCTTTGCTTGGGAAGGTAACTTAGGAACTCTAGAGTTACTAATGTCCAAGTGATTGATAGTTGGTAGCCATTGACTCTAGCTCTCATTGATTCAATTAGTGAATAGCTAGGACTTATGGACTTGGATTGATATAACTCATTTGACTTTCTTCTACTTGTTAGAGGATGACTTAATGGGATCGATCCTTGCAATTATCATATTGTGGTTAGTAACAAGGATAGAGAGCCTTGACCGCCAAACCTTGCCAAGACCTTTTCATCATTTGATTTCCATTACAATTTACTTTTCTTGTTTCTTATCCAAAACCCCAAAATATACATGTCCATAGCCAATAACAAGAACACTACCCTGCAATTCCTTTGAGAGACGACCCGAGGTTTAAATACTTCGGTTGTTAGAATAATTAGGGGTTTGTACTTGTGACAAACAAATTTTTGCATGAAAGGATTATTGTTGGTTTAGAAACTATGCTTCGATGAGATTTCATTTATGAAATTCTAAACACACAAAAATCCAGTCATCATAGTGCAATCTGGGAAAATCCTTCAATAAATCTCCGGTAATATCCAGCTAAGCCCAAGAAACTTCTGACTTCCATCACCGTCGTTGGTCTTTTCCATTCCATCACCACCTCTACTTTCAAAGGATCCACCGCTATTCCTCCTTTGCTCACCACGTGACCTAAGAACTTCACTTCCTCCTTCCAGAACTCACATTTGGACAACTTAGCATACAATTTCCGCTCCTTTAAGATTTGCAACACAATTCTCAAGTGTTCTTCGTGCTCCTTCACCCTCTTAGAATAAACTAAGATGTCATTTATGAAAACCACCATGAATTTGCCCAAAAAGGGACGAAATACTCTGTTCATGTAATCCATGAACACAGCAGGTGCATTCGTTAACCCAAAGGACATCACCACAAACTCGTAGTGTCCATAGCGCGTCCTAAATGCAATTTTTGGAATGTCATCCTCTTTCACCCTTATCTGATGATAACTGAATCTTAAGTCAATCTTTGAAAACACTACAGCTCCTTGTAGTTGATCCATCAAGTCATCTATCCTTGGTAGCGGGTACTTGTTTTTCACAGTCACTTTGTTTAACTGTCGGTAATCCACGCAAAGTTGCATTCCTCCGTCCTTCTTCTTTACCAATAAACCTGGCGCTCCCCATGGAGATACACTCAATCGAATGAACCTCTTATTCAGAGGTTCTTCCAACTGAGTTTTTAATTCTGCCAGTTCTATCAGAGCCATTTTATACGGCAAAATCGACACTGGTCTGGCTCCCAGCACCAATTCAATCGCAAATTCAATCTCCCTTTGAGGTGGAAACTCAGGAATATCTTCTGGGAACACCTCCGGAAAGTTTCTAACTACCGAGATTTGATCTAGCCTCTGATTATCACCTAGCGCATTTGCAGCCAACTGTATATAACCCTGAGACTCTTCCCCACTACAGTGCACCATTACAGAGTTCAGGTAATAACCCTCAGCTACCACTGCTCCATTTTCTCCTTCTGGCATAAACTGAATTGACCGCTCAAAGCAATCCAACAAAACCCAATTGTTTGACAACCAATCAAACCCCAAAATCATCTCCAACCCAACCATTGGTAAACAAATCAAATCATCCACAAAGTTCCTACCCTCAAGCTTGAAACCTACTTGTCTACAACCTGACCTAGTCACAACTGTCTGATGCATAGTATGTACATGCAATTCAAATGCTAACTCTGATACTTTCAAACCTAGTTCCTCAACTTTGTTAAATATAATAAACGAATGCGAAGCTCCAGTATCCTGCAATGCAACTAAGGTTTTATCACCAATTAAGCATATACCTCTCATCAACGGATCTGCCTTAGCAGTATCCTTGGCATTCACAGTAAATACTCGCCCTTGGTGTTGGCTCTGACCCGCATTCGGGTTCTTCCTACGAGTGCAATCTCTCACAATGTGACCAGGCAAACCACAATTAAAGCAACCACCTATACCAATCTTGCAAGAGTCATTTGGATGAAAACATCCACAACGGTCACAAGTTAAATTCGGAGAAACCTTACTCTGATTCCCCCTCCCTTTGCCATGCTGATACTGATCATAAGTGTTATTTCTGAAGTCTCCTTGACCTTGAGGTGCATGTCCTCCTTTCTTGAAATTTTGACCCCTCGGATGAAAGTACTTGCCACGTTCCCAATTAGTGTTTCCTCCATGAGTGTCTCTTGACGAGGCTACCATCTTTGCACATTCCTCAATAACTCTCGCCTTGTTCACAAGATCGGAGAAGATCCAAATCTCCAAAGGAGTCACAGCAATCATAATGTTATCCTTCAAACCGCTTTGATACTTAATTCATTTCCAGCTTTGATAGGTCTCCGGGGAACCCTGACACACCCTAGAGGACCTACAGAGCTCCTAAAATCGGCTAGTATAGTCTGCCACAACCAAGGAATCTTGCTTCAGCTGTGTAAGTTCCATCTCCTTCGCTTCCCTTGCAGATTCAGGAAAGTACTTCTTATAAAAAGCTGTCTGGAATACATCCCAAGGGATATCAGCATTCTGAAGCTGTAGCAAGTGGTATTCTCCTTGCCACCAATGCTGAGCCTCTCCCAAAAGCTGATACGCAGCAAACTCCACTTACTGGTTGTTCGGAACATGCTGTGCTTGTAATGCACACTCCATAGCCTGAAACCAATTATCCACTTTCGTAGGATTGGTTAAACCTCTGAAACTTGGCGGATGAACCTTGAGAAAAGTAGCCAAGGTCATCGGAGCACCTCCCGTGTTATCACCATTTCCTTCCGCATTATCATTCCCATTTCCATCTCCGTTTCCGTTTCCAACCAGTTGGCCTAACCTCTGCACATCTTGCAAAGTCGTAGCAGCATTTGCCTCCATGGTATTTGCAAGGTTAGCCATTGCCTCCATGAAATCGGCATGGTTATCGGCCGGTTGCTCATTTCTATTCTCTCCTCATGAACGCGTACGACCTCGTCTGTGAGTGGCCATTAGGGTTCCTGTCTCCACCAAACAATCGATATCAAGGTGATCAGTCTCAATATCAAAAGCCTAGTGCTTTAATTATCCCAAAAAGGTACTCACAAACAAGCATGCTATGCAATAATATCAGTGACATAACCTAAATAGCATCAAAGAAAAAGACACGGAGTATGCATTGAAGCACAATTGGTCCATCCCTCAGGCTCATGAGGACGAACCGCTCTGATACCACTAAATATAACACCCTAATTACCCTAAGCCTTACCTCGCGTCGTAAAGCAAGGGTTAATCAAAGGTTACGACAAGTCTAAAGCTAATACCTATAATATATAGAAGAAGTAATATATTCTAGAAGCCCGATGAAGGATATAATTCAAAAACAGGATTTGAAAAGCGCAAAACGTATTCACGAAGCTACAAACTTAACGCACAAGAAAATAGATATAATATAACAAAATATCAGAGTATAATAGTATAAAGATCTAGCCACGACTTGCGGAGTTTAAGCCGGCTAGCTATATATAGACTACATAATTCTGAAAGTAAAAAAAATAGCTTATACAAGTTTCTCTCTCAAAATAAGCCTTTAGGCAAAAGTAAATACAAAAGATGAGAGAACTAAGCAAAATAATCAAAAGGATTTTGAAACAGAATGGAGATCCTCCGCTCTGTCACCACCAAGCAACTCACCGAGGTGGGTTGTGACCTGCATATGAAAAACAACAACAGAATATGGTATGAGAACCGGAGGTTCTCAATATGGTAACAATGCCCAGTGATGTAAGATATAAGACTCTGGGATGCCAGAGGCAATCCTAGAACTTTATATCCGTCACAAGATTCATCTTAAAGCATAACTAAAACATTAAAGAATAAATTAAACCTTAACATAATAAAGGGGTATTCTAACTAGTGGATTTCTAAACTAACAATTCTCCGCTGTCCCACAGCCTTCACCAACCTATCCTCCATGCGATCCCATCGCCACCGCCTTTCGAACCTCCTCAATCCCAGTAGAATACACAATTAATATCAATGCAAGTAAAACACAAGTATAGGCATACGTGATAAGTAATTCAATTTGGCAATTAGACATGTTATACAGTTAGGCAAGCAAATCCAAGTCAGCAAAGCAAAACAAACAGATAGAAGATGCATATGATGAATGCCTGTCCTATTTGCTGTGATATCACATTGTCGGTTCAACTGCCAACCTGACACATCTCCATGGAGATGTCACCCTTCAGAATCATAATGGAAACCCCCGAGATATGGTACTCGGAACACCATCCAAGATTTTGTGCGTGCACACTCTAGTGATCCGAAGGGATACGAGTCGGATACTCTTGTCACAGACCTCACATCTCAATGCAAGCGGGACGAACCACCGCCCTTACGCCGCCGCCGCTACCTCGATAGGCGGCATCCAACCACCGTCCCTGCCAGGCGCATAGCTGATGAGCGGATATTTTATACGCTTTTTGGCATCACTTTCATATAGTTTTTAGTAATTTTTATTTTATTTTTATTAAGTTTTTATAGGTTTTAGTGTTAAATTCACATTTTTGGATTCTACTATGAGTTTTTGTGTTTTTGGACAATTTCAGGTATTTTTTGGCTGAAATTGAGGAGCTGGAGTAGAAGTCTGATTCAGAGACAGAGAAAGCACTGCAGATGCTGTTCGGATCTGACCTGTCTGTATTCAGAAGAGCTTTTCTGTAGCTAAAGAAGTCCAAATGGAGTGCTCTCAACGGCTATGGAAAGATGACTTCTAGAGCTTTCTAGCAATATGTAATAGTCCATACTTTGCTTAGGATTAGAAGATCCAAAACTGGCGTCCAACGCCAGTTTCCTGCCCCCTTCCAGGCGTTTAGCGCCCAAAGAGCAGAACCCAGCGTCCAAAGGCCCAAAGAGGACTCCCTAGCTGGTGTTCCATGACCAAAGAGCCTCATATCACGTGGATCTCATCAAAGATCAGCCCAAACACTCACCAAGTGGGCTCCAAAATTGGATTTTAGCACTAAATAGACTGTTTTATCCTTACTAGTCATCTGTTTAGTATTTAAAGTGTATTTTACAAGATTTTCAGACATTTTCATACACCATACACATTTTTACCATTGTTTTTACTTTCAATATGAGTTTCTAAACCTCCTAGGTTGAGGGGAGGAGCCCTGCTGAGTCCTATGAATAAATAAATGTATTACTATTTCTCTTCGATCCATGTTTGATTAATTCTAAGATGAATATTCGTTCTTCATCAATTTGAATGCGTTGAACTGGCATAAAGTTATCACATTCTACATGGGTTCAGAGTACATCTTTCATCGGACAATGATGAACCACCAGCTTGAATATACGTCTCTCAGATGGCTAATCCACGACTTCATTGGGGACTTCTTGAGACATCAGTTCAGCTAATTTCCGGGGAGATTAGGGTCTCTGTGGTAGAGGCTAGAACCAAAGGCGCAGCATTCCTCCAATTCGAAAGATTCGACCTTGTCTATGGCATTTTGAGTAGGATCATCAAGGAGAATGAACTATAGAAGCTTCACCTTCAATCAGAATGGATCCGCACTAAACCTGGGGTTCAGATCTTGAGGAGTATTGGCAGCTTCTCAAACTAGTGTCAATCACATACAACCTGCCATTGAAGAAATCACTCATAAGTAAAGAGAGCCGTAATATCGGAGTTAATTCAGAAAGGCAAAGCAACTCCCATCCTCAACTCTATTCCTATTATTGATTCCATTTATTTCCTTATCCCTATTCCTATTCTTATAATTAAACATTGTAATTTCATCTTTCAAATCAACAACCTTCTGATCTACCTAACTAAGACCTGCAAGGTAACCATAGCTTGCTTCAAACCACAATCCTCGTGGGATTGATCCTGACTCGATCAGGTATTACTTGGACGACCCAGTGCACTTGCTGGTACACTAGTACGAAGGTGTGGGATTTGTGTGCACCAAGTTTTTGGCGCCGTTGCCAGGGATTGTTGAGTTTGGAAAAACTGCTGGATTGTTTTGCTCCTTAGATTAGGTAAGTTTATTTTACATTATTTTAATTGAGTCTTTAATTTTTGTTTTCTTCTTCTTCTTCTTCTTCTTCTTCTTCTTCTTCTTCTTCTTCTTCTTCTTCTTCTTCAAATTTTTGAAAATTTCAAAACTTTTTCAAAAATATTTTTATTTTCTTTGTTTGATCTTTGTTCTTGTTTTGAGTCTTTTGTTTTTGTTCTTGTGTTTTTTTTCGATTTTTATTAGTCTTTTTTTCTAAAATTTTTTCAAAAATAATTTTTCTTTGTTTAATCTTGTGTCAAGTTTTTAAGTTTGGTGTTTTCTTGTTTATTTTCTTGTGCTTTTCAAAAATTGTGTTTTAGTTTTCTAAAAATTTTAAGTTTAGTGTTCTTTTTATGTTCTTGAGTTCTTTGAGTATTTAAATTTTGTTCTTTGTATTCTTGTGAGTCTTCAAAGTGTTCTTGAGTCTTGCGTGTGTCTTGATCTTAAAATTTTTAAGTTTGGTATCCGTTGGTGTTTCTAATGACATGTCAACATGTCATGTTTTTCTATGCTTTTTCATACAAGAAATTGATGATTTGTGCTTAAATATTGAATGCTTTTATGCTTAAATGTTATATTTCTTTGATCTTTTGATTTGAAAAATTTTGTAGGAAATAAGAAGAAAAAGAAGCAAAAAGCACAAAATAAGCTAAAAAAAAGAAAAAAAGAGTTTTGGGGCACACTTTGAAGTTGGAGCACACTTTGGAGCCTTAGGCCACGCTTTTAAAAGCGTGGCCCATGACCAAATAAAGGAGATTTGCAATCAGCACTCACAAAGCTCAGTTCACTAAGTGAACTTAGCTTTATCGTGAAAAACTTAGCTTGGAAGCAAGAATTTTCGCTAAGTTAAACTTGGGCGTTTACAACATGACCATGCCCCATTCAAAGGGCTATAACTTGAGCTACAGACGTCCAATTGATGTGCTTCCAATTGCGTTGGAAAGCTGACATTTAGAGCTTTCCAACAATATATAATACTCTATATTTGGCATGAAATTGAGGTATAGGTGAAAGGCATCTTTGAGGACCAAAAACAAGCAAAAATAAACCAAAGTGGCTTCACCAAGGCTCGAAGGGGGAGACACAAAGAAAGCAAGGAGGAGCGCTAAACTTCTTGCATGGAAAATAAGCAAAATGGATCAGCAAGATTTGGAACGTGAGGCCTTCCACTCAAGGCAAGGTGCCACCTTCCATTAATTCACAAAAAAATTTACTCCACAATGCTCCCACCAAGGTTCGAAGCTGGGGCTCATCAAAAAGCAAGGAGCGCTCAGTTCACTTAATCAACCGAGCTTTATCGGGCCTGCACCAAGGAAGGCTTGTTGCGCAACAAATTGCAAGGCCAAAAGCAAGGATTGAGTGCTCAGTTAACTTTCACAACTGAGCCGTTCCTGGGAGGTGCACCATGGCACAATTTCAATTAAAAAGCCATTTTGGATCCACTCTTCTTCAAATCCAAAGCAAGCAAAGCCCACATTATCACTCAAAGGTACAAGAACAAGTTAGAATAGGAATTTCATTTAGATTGTAATTTGTTTTTAATTTCAATTTCATTTTTATTTTCACTTTGTAAAGCCTATATAAAGGCATCACTCTCATTTTCAAAAGGGGAGTCCCATTAGAAAGTATTAGAGGCTAGCTCCACTAGGGAGTAGTAGGATTAGAAAACTCTCTCTTTAATTTTCATTTCTGTTTTAAATCTTGGATTGAGATTGGAAGGAATTCTGTTTTCATTCTCTATCTGCAACTTCTCTTTTCTTCTTCTGCAATTTAATTTTCCATTTTCATTTTGCAATTGCTCTTGTTGGATCAAGAAAGGATTTGAGATCTAGACTTGTTTTCTAGTCTCTTCCACTCCTAAGATCTTTAACACTCTTTTAATTGCTGCAATTTAGTATCAGTCATTTTCTATTTTTTTTAGTTCTTCAAGCATTTTGACTTCTGTTTCATTCCCTTCAATTCCTTCTCCTACATTCTGCACTTCACATTTAATGCTTGCTGTGAGCTTGATTTATATTTCCTGCAATTTACAATTCTTGCAATTGCTCTAAGTTCTTATTCACTGAAATTTTGCTTCTCTGTTTACATTGCTCCCAGCACCCAGTTCCTTTTATATTTCCTGCAATTTAGATTTCCAGTTGCTTGAATTATTGCTTCCATTTTACTTTTCATGCAAGTTAATTCTTCTGCAATTGTTCTAAGTTCTACTTACTACTTCCTTTAAATTTCCAACACCCCACCCCCTTTACTTTTCATGCAATTTACTTTTCTTGAAATTTAAGTTTCAGCTATTTTACTTTCTTGTTCTTTAAGTTACTTGCAATTTTACTTTCTGCATCTTTTAAATTCCTTGCAATTTGCTTTCTGTTGGTTACTTTACACCTCAAATCATCAATGTTAGCTTGACTAAGCTAATCACCCACTAAAGTTGCTTGATCCATCAATCCCTGTGGGATCGACCTCACTCTAAGTGAGTTTTACTACTTGATACGACCCGGTACACTTGCCGGTGAGTTTTAGGTGTTTTGGAAATCTATTTTTCCAAATTTTACCATCAAGTTTTTGGCGCCGTTGCCAGGGATTGACTTAGATCAACAATGATTAAGTGGGTGAGAAGTCTAGATCAAGCATTTTCTTTATTTTTGTTTTCTGTTTTATATTGAAACCAAGGTGTTTGAGTTTTTGCCTCACTAAGAAATTATCATCTCTGATATGAGTAATTTCAATTTTCCTTGGTGTTGTGTTTTCAAAAATTCAATGGAGTTCAACTCATCTTATGATCAAACAAATTTTATGGGATATTACCCACCATCACCAATCTCTAATGGTGGCTGGGAATATCACCAAGAAAATACAAATTCTAAGCACTCCAATCCATGGAGATTTGCTTCAGAGACACAAGATGAGCAAGAAAATCATATGGGATACCAACCACCACCACAAAATGAGTCATATCATTATCTTCATGGTGGCTGGGAGTATCACCAAGGAATGAAAGAGCATCCACCCTCACGTCCAAGTTCCTCATTGGAAAGATCTTCATCACTTGATTATGCCTCAACACAAAGTTTCCTCCAAAATCCATACAAGTCATCCCATCAATCACACAACTCATTCCACACCCCTCAACACAACTTCACCACAATACATGCATGTCACCAAAATTATTCTCAACCTTCATCTCTTGAACCAACAGATGAGGATTACCTTCAAGCCAGTGAAATACACAGAAAACTCGTGGAAAGATACACAAAATCTCCATCCTGGAAAGAAATCGTCTTCAAGAAGATGAATGGGCCCTTAGAACAAACAAAGGGGAACTTAAAACCATCAAACAGTAAGGATGAAGACCAATTGATGGATGTGAAGGATAAAGTGGAAGAGCAAGATGAGGAGGCTACTGCATCAAGTGAACTTTCAATGAAGAATGAGGTGGTTGAAAATGAAACTGCACTTGAGGTGACAAGGGAACATGAAGACTCACAATACTCACAAACCTCCCTGACCCAAAAACTCTCAACAATTGAATCTGTGATTGAAAAATATGAAGAGGAGATGAAGAAATGTTGAGAAGATCAACAAACCTCCTCAATGAAAAAGCTATTAAGTCAAATGTTGGGAGTGGAGGAGCAAAAAAGTGAGGAAGTCATTCCAAACTCAAGTGAAGCAGAGAAGTACATAGAGGAAAAGCTCATGGAACCACCAATTCAAAAGGCTCTGGATGAATACAAAACTCCAATAATCACACAGCAACCAAGTCTTGAATCCAAAGAAGTGAAGGCAACTAGCAAGAACACTAATTCTGTCCCTAATCCAGCAAGCAAGATCAATCAAGCCATTTGCAAAAGAAAGCTTGCTGAGGAAAGGCCAAGACAAGGGACACTAGCTGAATCTTTCCCTCTTTTGAGGTCATTCCTCTTAACAAACTGGAAGAAGAGGAAGAAAGTGAAGAACAACATGTCAAGCTAATGACACTACAAGAGTACTTGTTGGGAGGTAACCCAACCGTAGGTAACATTTCTTCTCTGCTTTGTTTTCGTTCTTTGTTTTGTTTAAATTCAATAAATTGGCATATGGTTACATTCTAAGTTTGGTGTTGCCTTGCAACAAATTATTTTCAATATTTTTGGATGATTGCATCAAATCAAAAATGAAAGAGACACACCAAGATTCTAAGTTTGGTGTGCCACTTATTTTCTATGCAATTCATTCAAGCAACACTACTTGTCTGCATAATCATAATACCTCTGCAGTTTTATTTTTCTCTTTTAAATTTGACACTTTTTCATTCCACTTTCTTTAGTCATTTTTCAGTTTTTAAATGCTTTCATTTTAGTTTGCTTATTTACTGTATTTGTTAATACATTACCAAGAGAGCTTTATACATGATAGATTCTTGGCTTGGTGATTGTATTTAACATACAACATTTTCATTTAGTCTTATTTCAAATTGAGTACCAATGGCAATTTATTTGCTAAGTACTTGTGGTGTTTATGTATCAAGTAAAATGCTTGAAAACAAAACACTTAGAAGTCAAGGCTAGGCTCAAGTGCAAAAGCACTCCCTCAAAGCTCAAGGTTCTGAGCATCAATGATTAGAGAGTCAAGAAAAGAAAAGAAAAATGAGCTTAATAAATTCCTCTAATTAAATGCTTGTGGTGCTTATGTATCAAGTGGTAATACTTGAAAACAAAGCATTTAGAATCGTAGCTTTGTTATTAACTCATGGGGCAAAGCACCCAAAAGGAGAAGCTAAAAAAAAAATTCAAAAGCTTGTTTCAAGGAAGAAATATAAGAAAAAGATTTCATAAATTGAGCTAGATAGAAGCATCAATCATTTATATTTCTTTTGTGATTGTAGCATGCATAGAAAACTAGCTTGCCATGAACATTAACTTACTATTCTTCTCACCTTGGATTGTCACCCACTAAGTGAACTTAGCTTTATCGTGAAAAACTTAGCTTGGAAGCAAGAATTTTCGCTAAGTTAAAACTTGGGCGTTTACAGCATGACCATGCCTCCTTCAAAGGGCTATAACTTAAGCTACTGACGTCCAATTGATGTGCTTCCAGTTGCGTTGGAAAGCTGACATTCAGAGCTTTCCAACAATATATAATACTCTATATTTGGCATGAAATTGAGGCATAAGTGAAAGGCATCTTTGAGGACCAAAAACAAGCAAAAATAAACCAAAGTGGCTTCACCAAGGCTCGAAGGGGGAGACACAAGGAAAGCAAGGAGGAGCGCTACACTTCTTGCAAGGAAAATAAGCAAAATGGCTCAGCAAGGATTCGAACTAGAGGCCTTCCACTCAAGGCAAGGCGCCACCTTCCATTAATTCAAAAAAAAATTTACTCCACAATGCTCCCACCAAGGTTCGAAGCTGGGGCTCATCAAAAAGCAAGGAGCGCTCTGTTCACTTAATCAACCGAGCTTTATCGGGCCTGCACCAAGGAAGGCTTGTTGCACAAAAAATTGCAAGGCCAAAAGCAAGGATTGAGTGCTCAGTTAACTTTCACAACTGAGCCGTTCCTGGGAGGTGCACCATGTCACAATTTCAATTAAAAAGCCATTTTGGATCCACTCTTCTTCAAATCCAAAGCAAGCAAAGCCCACATTATCACTCAAAGGCACAAGAACAAGTTAGAATAGGAATTTCATTTAAATTGTAATTTGTTTTTAATTTCAATTTCATTTTTATTTTCACTTTGTAAAGCCTATATAAAGGCATCACTCTCATTTTCAAAAGGGGAGTCCCATTAGAAAGTATTAGAGGCTAGCTCCACTAGGGAGTAGTAGGATTAGAAAACACTCTCTTTAATTTTCATTTCTGTTTTAAATCTTGGATTGAGATTGGAAGGAATTCTGTTTTCATTCTCTATCTGCAACTTCTCTTTTCTTCTTCTGCAATTTAATTTTCCATTTTCATTTTGCAATTGCTCTTGTTGGATCAAGGAAGGATTTGAGATCTAGACTTGTTTTCTAGTCTCTTCCACTCCTGAGATCTTCAACACTCTTTTAATTGCTGCAATTTAGTATCAGTCATTTTCTGTTTTTTTTTTAGTTAACTCAAGTTAACTCAAGTTCGGCGCCAACACAAGAAGCTCCAAAGAAAGCAAGACGTCCAACCTCACGCCAAACTTGATCATTGTCCAGTTTTGCGCCACCAAGAAAAGAACTAAGGGGGAAGTTTCTGCCTAGTCTACGCCAAACTTGGAAGATCCAAGTTTGGCGCCACCCTTAATGAAGCCAATGGTCCCCACTCATACCAGGATGCACTACACGTGAAGGTTTTGCAAATTTTGATTAAATCTTATTTTATTTATAATTAGGAAAAATATTATTTAGTTTAGGAAATATATTTTTACATTAATTAGGATTAGATATAAAAGGAAAAAGAATCAGCCCTTCGGGCTCATCTCTTCTCTTCTACCTTATTCTGCAATTTACAGTTTTTTAGAATCCTAGTTTTTCTCTCTGAACCATGAGCAACTAAACCTCCACTGTTAAGTTTAGGAACTCTGTCTATTGTATGGATTGATACTATTATTTTTCTATTTTAATTCATGTACTGATTTCATATTTTAAGAATTATTTTCGTTTTTATCTTAAGAATCTGGGTGGAACGGAAGTATGACCCTTGTTCTAATTGAGTTCTTGTATAACTTTGAAAAGATCTTTACTTGAACAATAGCTTGAAAACAATTTCTCCTAAACTTCTAATGATCTGGATTTAACGGGATACGTGACATATAATCCTCTTATATTTGGATAATTAGGGTTTTTGTGGCATAAAACTAGAACTGAACTTCACCCTCCAATTAGAATTGAGTGACCAAAGAATTGGTAGTTGATGAAGGTTAGAGGAGACTAAAAAGGTCTAAGGAATTAGGGTTTAGCCACATATAGTTTGCCATGAATAGAATCTTGCATGATTAAAATAGTTAGTAAGAAAAGTCAATCCAGAAAATAGATAACTCTGAAGCCTTAACTATTTCTCCATATATTATTCACTACTTGCTTACTACTTGTCTTTCTGATTTTCTGAATTTATTATTTGATGCAATTGAACTCTCAACACTCTTTTCTATTTGTATGATGATGAGCGGATAATTTATACGTTTTTTGACATTGTTTTTACATAGTTTTCAGTATGATTTAGTTAGTTTTTAATATATTTTTATTAGTTTTTAAATAAAAATCACATTTCTGGACTTTACTATGAGTTTGTGTGTTTTTCTGTTATTTCAGGTAATTTCTGGCTGAAATTGAGGGACTTGAGCAAAAATCAGATTCAGAGGCTGAAGAAGGACTGCAGATGCTGTTGGATTCTGACCTCCCTGCACTCAAAGTGGAATTTCTGGAGCTACAGGAGTCCAAATTGGCACGCTCTCAATTGCGTTGGAAAGTATACATCGAGGGCTTTCCAGAAATATATAATAGTCCATACTTTGCTCGAGTTTAGATGACGCAAACTGGCATTCAACGCCAGCTTTCTGCCCTATTCTGGAGTTAAACGCCAGAAACAGGTTGCAAAGCAGAGTTAAATGCCAGAAACAGGTTACAAACTGGCGTTTAACTCCAAGGAAGACCTCTACACGTGAAAGCTTCAATGCTCAGCCCAGGCACACACCAAGTGGGCTCGGGAGCGGATTTCTGCATCATTTACTTATTTCTGTAACCTTAGTAACTAGTTTAGTATAAATAGAACTTTTTACTATCATGTTATGAATCGGATCTTTGATTAGTCTTATGCTATCTTAGACCTTTAAGGGGGCTGGCCTCACAGCCATGCTTGGACCTTGTTCTTATGTATTTTCAACGGTAGAGTTTCTACACACCATAGATTAAGGTGTGGAGCTCTACTGTTCCTCATGAATTAATGCAAACTACTATTGTTTTTCTATTCAATTCAAGCCTATTTCTTCTCTAAGATATTCATTCGCACACAAGAACATGATGAATGTGATGATTATGTGACGCTCATCATCATTCTCACTTATGAACGCGTGCCTGACAAACACTCCTGTTCTACATGAAAGCAAGCTTGAATGCATATCTTTTAGCCTTCTGATCTACGATCAGAGTCTTCGTGGTATAGGCTAGAATTATTGGCGGATATTCTTGAGATCCAGAAAGTCTAAACCTTGTCTGTGGTATTCCGAGTAGGATCTGGGAAGGGATGGCTATGACGAGCTTCAAACTCGCGAGTGCTGGGCGTAGTGACAGACGCAAAAGGATTATTGAATCCTATTCCAGTATGATCGAGAACCGACAGATGATTAGCCATGTGGTAACAGCCCATTTTGGACTATTTTTACTGAGAGGACGGGATGTAGCCATTGACAACGGTGATGCCCTACATAAAGCTTGCCATGGAAAGGAGTAGGAATGATTGGATGAAGACAGCAGGAAAGCAGAGATTCAGAAAGAACAAAAGCATCTCTATACGCTTATCTGAAATTCTCACCAATGAATTACATAAGTATCTCTATCCTGTTTTATATTTTAATTATATTTTAATTATCAAATATCCATAACCATATGAATCTGCCTGACTAAGATTTGCAAGATGACCACAGCTTGCTTCAAGCCGACAATCTTCGTGGGATCGACCCTTACTCATGTAAGGTTTATTACTTGGACGACCCAGTGCATTTGCTGGTTAGTTGTGCGAAGTTGTGACAAAGAATTAAGATTAAGAACGTGCGTATCAAGTTTTTGGCGCCGTTACCAAGGAAGAAACGATCACGATTTCGTGCACCAAGTTTTTGGCGCTTTTGCCGGGGATTGTTCGAGTTCGGACAACTGACGGTTCATCTTGTTGCTCAGATTAGGTAATTTTATTTTAATTTTAACTCTTTGTTTTTATTTATCTTCAAAAAAAATTTTTCAAAAAAAATTAAAAAAAATTAAATTATTCTATGTTCTTCAGAATTTTTAAGAATGAATTCTAGAGTTTCATGATGATCTGTTGAAATCTGGCTGGCTGTGAAGCCATGCCTAATCCTTTGGACCGAGGTTTCAACTATCATTAGAAAAGAGCTTCTTTGTCTTTCTCAGCAATTTAGCTTTTGTATGTAATGATCTGCTAAAGCTTGGCTGGCCATTGACCATGTCTAGTATTTTGGACAGGAGCTTTCAATGAAAGCTTGGCTGGCTAGTAAGCCATGTCTAATTCCTGGACTGGAGCTTTAGACTAACATTGCATGATTCCTGGAATTCTTATTAGAAATTTTGAAATCATTATTTTTCTTTTTTTCCAAATTAATTTTCGAAAAATACCAAAAAAAATTTACAAAATCATAAAACAAAAAATAATTTTATGTTTCTTGTTTGAGTCTTGTGTCAAATTGTAAGTTTGGTGTCAATTACATATTTTTCAAACTTTCTTGCATTTTTCGAAAATTCATGCATGTGTTCTTCATGATCTTCAAGTTGTTCTTCATGAATTTCTTTGTTTGATCTTTAAATTTTTCTTGTTGGTGTCTTTTCTTGTTTTTCATGTGCATTTTCAAATTGTTAGTGTCTAAAGTTTGAAAATTTCTAAGTTTGGTGTCTTGCATGTTCTTCTTTTCTTGAAAATTTTTCAAAAATAAGTTCTTGATGTTCATCATGATCTTCAAAGTGTTCTTGGTGTTCATCTTGACATTCATAGAGTTCTTGCATGCATCATTTGTTTTGATCCAAAATTTTCATGCATTGAGTCTTTTTGATGTTTTCTCTCTCATCATTAAAATTCAAAAATAAAAAAATATCTTTTCCTTATTCACTCATAAATTTTTGAAAATTTGAGTTGATGGTACACGAAATTGTGATCTCAAGCAACGGCGCCAAAAACTCTGTACGCACGTCTTAATAAATCGTTTTTCATTCACAACTTCGATACAACTAACCAGCAAGTGCACTGGGTCGTCCAAGTAATAAACCTTACGTGATCAAGGGTCGATCCCACGGAGATTGTTGGTATGAAGCAAGCTATGGTCACCTTGTAAATCTCAGTCAGGCGGATATAAAATGGTTATGGAGTTTTCGAAATTAATACTAATTAAACAGATAATAAAGATAGAAATACTTATGTATATCACTGGTGAGAATTTCAGATAAGTGTATAGAGATGCTTTCGTCCCTCTGAATCTCTGCTTTCCCGCTGTCTTCATCCAATCAGTCCTACTCCTTTCCATGGCTGGCTTTATGTAAGGACATCACCATTGTCACTGGCTACTTTTTATCCTCTCTGGAAAATAGTCCGATGCGCTGTTACTGCATGGCTAATCGTTTGGAGGCATCACCGTGGTCAATGGCTGCATCCTATCCTCTTGTGAAAATGGTCCAAATGCTCTGTCACAGCACGGCTAATCATCTGAGGTTCTCGATCATACTGGAATAGGATTCACCCTCCTTTTGCGTCTGTCACTACGCCCAGCACTCGCAAGTTTGAAGTTTGTCACAGTCATTCAATCCCAGAATCCTACTCGGAATACCACAGACAAGGTTTAGACTTTCCGGATTCTCATGAATTCAATCTAGC
>NC_029794.2:58321462-58393771 GCF_000816755.2 Arachis ipaensis
TCCTACTCGGAATACCACAGACAAGGTTTAGACTTTCCGGATTCTCATGAATGCCGCCATCAATCTAGCTTATACCACGAAGATTCTGACTAAGAGATCCAAGAGATACTCATTCAATCTAAGGTGGAACAGAAGTGGTTGTCAGGCACGCATTCGTGGGGGAATGATGATGATTGTCACGTTCATCACATTCACGTTGAAGTGCGAATGAATATCTTAGAAGCAGAATAAGTTGAATTGAATAGAGAAACAGTAGTACTTTGCATTAATTCATGAGGAACAGCAGAGCTCCACACCTTAATCTATGGAGTGTAGAAACTCTACCGTTGAAAATACATAAGTGAAAGGTCCAGGCATGGCCGAATGGCCAGCCCCCAAAACGTGATCAATACGATCCTAAGATGAACTAAAAATCATAAGATGTCTAATACAATAGTAAAAAGTCCTATTTATAATAAACTAGTTACTAGGGTTTACAGAAGTAAGTAATTGATGCATAAAGCACTTCCGGGGCCCACTTGGTATGTGCTTGAGCTGAGATTGAATGTTACACGTGCAGAGGCTCTTTCTGGAGTTGAACGCCAGGTTGTAACATATTTCTGGCGTTCAACTCTGGTTCGTGACGTGTTTCTAGCGTTTAACTCCAGACAGCAGCGTAGAACTGGCGTTCAACGCTCTTGTACATCATCTAAACTCGGCCAAAGTATGAAGTATTATACATTGCTGGAAAGCCCTGGATGTCTACCTTCCAACGCAATTGGAAGCGTGCCATTTTGAGTTCTGTAGCTCTAGAAAATCTACTTTGAGTGCAGAGAGGTCAGAATCCAACAGCATCAGCAGTCCTTCTTCTACCTCTGAATCTGATTTTTGCTCAAGTCCCTCAATTTCAGCCAGAAAATACCTGAAATCACAGAAAAACACACAAACTAATAGTAAAGTCCAGAAATGTGAATTTAACATAAAAACCAATGAAAACATCCCTAAAAGTAACTAGATAGTGTTATTGATTCTCCTAGTTCAGTATGTTGATTCTTGAACACAACTACTTTATGAGTCTTGGCCGTGGCCCTAAGCACTTTGTTTTTCAGTATTACCACCGGATACATAAATGCCACAGACATATAATTGGGTGAACCTTTTCAGATTGTGACTCAGCTTTGCTAAAGTCCCCAATTAGAGGTGTCCAGGGTTCTTAAGCACACTCTTCTTTTGCTTTGGTCCTTGACTTTAACCGCTCAGTCTCAAGTTTTCACTTGACACCTACACGCCACAAGCACATGGTTAGGGACAGCTTGGTTTAGCCGCTTAAGCCAGGATTTTATTCCTTTAGGCCCTCTTATCCACTGATGCTCAAAGCCTTGGGATCCTTTTTATTTACCCTTGCCTTTTGGTTTTAAGGGTTACTGGCTTTTTGCTCTTGCCTCTTGGTTTTAAGAGCTTTTGGCTTTTTCTGCTTGCTTTTTCTTTTTCTTTCTATATTTTTTTTTCGCTATATTTTTTTTCTGCAAGTTTTGTTCTTTGCTGCTTTTTCTTGCTTCAAGAATCATTTTTATGATTTTTTAGATTATCAAATAACATGTCTCCTTGTCATCATTCTTTCAAGAGCCAACATATTTAACATTCTTAAACAAAAACTTCAAAAGACATATAAATGCATTTGAGGCATCTCCGGGATCTCATGGTGATGAGCTTCATGCGTCTCTTGAGATCCATGAATGGGCTCTCTTGTTTGCTCCATCCTTTTCTTAGTGATGGGCTTCTCTTCCTCAATGGGAATGTCTCTTTCTATGTCAATCCCAGCTGAGTTACATAGATGGCAAATGAGGTGGGAAAAAGCTAACCTTGCCATAGTGGAGGACTTGTCAGCTACTTTGTAGAGTTCTTGAGGTATAATCTCATGAACCTCCACCTCTTCTCCAATCATGATGCTATGGATCATGATGGCCCGGTCTATAGTAACTTCAGACCGGTTGCTAGTGGGAATGATTGAGCGTTGAATGAACTCCAACCATTCTCTAGCTACAGGCTTACGGTCCAGTCTTCTCAGTTGAACCGATTTGCCTTTTGAGTCAATCTTCCATTGAGCTCCTTCCACACATATGTCCATGAGGACTTGGTCCAACCTTTGATCAAAGTTCACTCTCCTTGTGTAGGGGCGTGCGTTCTCTTCCATCATTGGAAAGTTGAACGCCAACCTTACATTTTCCGGACTAAAATCTAAGTAATTCCTCCGAACCATAGTGAGATAATTCTTTGGGTTCGGGTTCTTACTTTGATCATGGTTCCTAGTGATCCATGCATTAGCATAGAACTCTTGAACCATTAGAGTTCCGACTTGTTGGATGGGGTTTGTTAGAACTTCCCAACCTCTTCTATGGATCTCCTGTCGGATCTCCGGATACTCATTTCTCTTGAGTTTGAAAGGGACCTCGGGGATCACCTTCTTCATGGCCACAACATCATAGAAGTGGTCTTGATGAGCTTTGGAGATGAATATTTCCATCTCCCATGACTCGGAGGTGGAAGCTTTTGTCTTCCCTTTCCCTTTTCTAGAGGATTCTCCGGTCTTGGGTGCCATCAATGGTAATGAAAAAACAAAAAGCTTATGCTTTTACCATACCAAATTTAGAATTCTTCAGTAACATCCTCATTCTCTTCAGAAGAGTAATACTCATCAGAGCTCATGAATGGCATAAGGAGGTTTAATGGAATCTCTATGGTCTCTAGTTGAGCCTCAGATTCCTTTGGTTCCTCAAAGGAAAACTCCTTATTGATCACTGGACGTCCCAGGAGGTCTTCCTTACTGGGATTCACGTCCTCCTCATCTTTTGTGGTTTCGGCCATGATGGTCATTTCAATGGCCTTGCACTCTCCTTTTGGATTTTCTTCTGTATTGCTTGGGAGAGTACTGGGAGGGATTTCAGTGATCCTTTTACTCAGCTGTCCTACTTGTGCCTCCAAATTTCTAATGGAGGACCTTGTTTCATTCATGAAACTTACAGTGGCCTTAGATAGATCAGAGACTAAGTTTGCTAAATTAGAAGTATTTTGTTCAGAGTTCTCTGTCTGTTACTGAATGGATGATGGGAAAGGCTTGCTATTGCTAAACCTGTTTCTTCCACCATTATTAAAGCCTTGTTGAGGCTTTTGATCCTTCCATGAGAGATTTGGGTGATTTCTCCATGAGGGGTTATAGGTGTTTCCATAGGGTTCACCTATGTAATTCACCTCTGCTATTGCAGGGTTCTCAGGATCATAAGCTTCTTCTTCAGAAGATGCCTCTTGAGTACTGTTGGATGCAGCTTGCATTCCATTCAGACTCTGAGAAATCATATTGACTTGCTGAGTCAATAGTTTGTTCTGAGCCAATATGGCATTTAGAGTATCAATTTTAAGAACTCCCTTCTTCATAGGCGTCCCATTACTCACAGGGTTCCTCTCAGAAGTGTACATGAACTGGTTATTAGCAACCAAGTCAATGAGTTCTTGAGCTTCTGTAGGCATTTTCTTTAGGTGAATGGATCCACCTGCAGAAGTATCCAATGACATCTTAGCTAATTCAGACAGACCATCATAGAATATATCCAGGATGGTCCATTCTGAAAGCATGTCAGAAGGACACTTTTTTGGTCAGTTGCTTGTATCTCTCCCAAGCTTCATAGAGGGATTCACCTTCTTTCTGTTTGAAGGTTTGAACATCTACTCTAAGCTTAGTAAGCTTTTGAGGAGGAAAGAATTTGGCTAAGAAAGCCGTGACCAGCTTATCCCAAGAGTTCAGGCTATCTTTGGGTTGAGAGTCCAACCACACTCTAGCTCTGTCTCTTACGGCAAAAGGGAAAAGCATGAGCCTGTAGACTTCAGGATCTACTCTATTAGTCTTAACAGTATCACATATCTGCAAAAATTCAGTTAAGAACTTTTGAAAAAGATAAGATAAAAAGATATTTTTGAAAAGATATGATTGAAATTAGTTTTGAAAAAGATTTGATTTTTAAAATCACAATTAATGACTTGATTCACAAGAAATCACAAAATATGATTCTAGAACTTTAAAATTTGAATCTTTCTTAACAAGTAACAAACTTGAAATTTTTTGAATCAAAACATTAATTGATGATTTTATTTTCGAAAATTATGAGATAAAATAAGAAAAAGATTTTTGAAAAATATTTTTTTATATAATTTTCGAAAATAAATAAAAAAAATTGAAAAAGATTTGATTTTTGAAAAAGATTTTGAAAAAGATAAGATTTTTAAATTGAAAATTTGATTTGACTCATAAGAAACAATTGAATTTTAAAAATTTTTGAAAAAAGTCAATCCAAATTTTCGAAATTTATGAGAGAAAAAAGGAAAGGTATATTTTTTTGATTTTTGAATTTTTAATGATGAGAGAGAAAAACATGAAAATGATGTAATGCATGAAAATTTTGGATCAAAACAATGAATGCATGCAAGAATGCTATGAATGTCAAGATGAACACCAAGAACACTATGAAGATCATGATGAACATCAAGAACATATTTTTGAAAAATTTTCAATGCAAAGAAAATATGCAAGACACCAAACTTAGAAATCTTTAATGCTCAGGCACTAAGAATTCAAGAATGCATATGAAAAACACCATACAACACAAAACAATATAATATGAAGATCAATCAAGAAGGTTTACCAAGAACAACTTGAAGATCATGATGAATGCAATGCATGAATGCAATTTTCGAAAAATGCAAGATGAACATGCAATTGACACCAAACTTGAAAATTGACTCAAGACTCAAACAAGAAACACAAAATATTTTTGATTTTTATGATTTTATGATTTTTTTGGATTTTTCAAAAATTATTTGAAAAATAAAGATAAGGATTCCAAAATTTTTAATATGAATTTCAGGAATCTTGTACTCTTATTCTAAAGCTCCAATCTGAGGGTTAGTCATGGCTGAATAGCCAGTCAAGCTTTAGAAGATATTGATACTTTCCATGTATAGAGCAACTAAGTGTGTGAGAATCAACAAGCTCTTGTGATGATAAGTTGAAACCCCAGTCCAAAAGATTAGACATGGCTTACAGCCGGCCAAGATTCAACAAATCATCATGAAACACTAGAATTCATTCTTAAAAATTCTGAAGAATATAATAAAATTTTTGAAAAGAATTTTTTTTGAAAACTTTTTTTTTTTTGAAAATAAGAAGAAAATTACCCAATCTAAGCAACAAGATAAACCGTCAGTTGTCCAAACTCGAACAATCCCCGGCAACGGCGCCAAAAACTTGGTACACGAAATTGTGATCCCAGACAACGGCGCCAAAAGCTCTGTACACACGTCTTAATAAATCGTTTTTCATTCACAACTTCGATACAACTAACCAGCAAGTGCACCGGGTCGTCCAAGTAATAAACCTTACATGAGTAAGGGTCGATCCCACTGAGATTGTTGGTATGAAGCAAGCTATGGTCACCTTGTAAATCTCAGTCAGGCGGATATAAAATGGTTATGGAGTTTTCAAAATTAATACTAATTAAACAGAAAATAAAGATAGAAATACTTATGTATATCACTGGTGAGAATTTCAGATAAGTGTATAGAGATGCTTTCGTCCCTCTGAATCTCTGCTTTCCCGCTGTCTTCATCCAATCAGTCCTACTCCTTTCCATGGCTGGCTTTATGTAAGGACATCACCATTGTCACTGGCTACTTTTCATCCTCTCTGGAAAATGGTCCGATGCGCTGTCACTGCATGGCTAATCGTCTGGAGGGATCACCGTGGTCAATGGCTGCATCCTATCCTCTTGTAAAAATGGTCAAAATGCTCTGTCACATCACGGCTAATCATCTGAGGTTCTCGATCATACTGGAATAGGATTCACCCTCCTTTTGCGTCTATCACTACGCCTAGCACTCGCGAGTTTGAAGTTCGTCACAGTCATTCAATCCCAGAATCCTACTCGATTACACGTGCAGAGGCTCTTTCTGGAGTTGAACGCCAGGTTGTAACATATTTCTGGCGTTCAACTCTGGTTCGTGACGTGTTTTTGGCGTTTAACTCCAGACAGCAGCGTAGAACTGGCGTTCAACGCTCTTTTACGTCATCTAAACTCGGCCAAAGTATGGACTATTATATATTGCTGGAAAGCCCTGGATGTCTACTTTCCAACGCAATTGAAAGCGTGCCATTTTGAGTTCTATACCTTCAGAAAATCCATTTTGAGTGCAGGGAGGTCAGAATCCAACAGCATCAGCAGTCCTTCTTCTAAAAATACCTCAAGCGTGCCATTTTGCTCAAGTCCCTCAATTTCAGCCAGAAAATACCTGAAATCACAGAAAAACACACAAACTCATAGTAAAGTCCAGAAATGTGAATTTAACATAAAAACCAATGAAAACATCCCTAAAAGTAACTAGATCCTACTAAAAACATAGTAAAAACAATGCCAAAAAGCGTATAAATTATCCGCTCATCAGTTGACTTTTTCAAAACTTTTTAAAATTTAATTGTTTCTTATGAGTCAAGTCAAATTTTCAATTTAAAAACCTTATCTTTTCCAAATCTTTTTCAAGAATAAAATCTTTTTCATTTTTTTCATAATTTCGAAATTTTCGAAATTTATTTTCAAAATATTTTTCTTATTTCTATTTCATATTTTCGAAATTAATGCTAGCATTTAATATTTTGATTCAAAATTTTTCAAGTTGTTACTTGCCTATTAAGAAAGGTTCAATCTTTAAACATTAGAATCATATCTTTTTAGTTTCTTCTTAGTCAAGTAATCAACTTTAATTTTTAAAATAAAATCTTTTTAATTTCTAATTCAAATCTTTTTCAAAATGATTTTCAATCATATCTTTTTCAATTTCAATCATATCTTTTTCAAATTGATTTTCAAATATTTTTCAATCAATCTTATCTTTTTTTTATTCTTATCTTTTTCAAAACCACCTAACTAATTTTCCATCTCTAATTTTCGAAAATCACTAACCTCTTTTTCAAAATTCCTTTTTAATTAACTAATTGTTTTAAATTTTAATTTAATTTAATTTCATTTTTTAAAAAAAAAATTTTAACTTTATATTTAAAATAAAAACAAAAATATTTATATTTTATTTTATTTTATTTTTGAATTCTCTCCCCTTCATCTCCTTCTAATTATTTATTTATTTACTAACACTTCTCTTCATCTAAAAATTCGAACCCTCTCTTCCTCTTGGTGTTTGAATTTCTCTTCTTCTATTCTTTTCTTCTTCTACTCACATAAAGGAATCTCTATACTGTGACATAGAGGATTCCTCTTCTTTTTGTTCTCTTCTTTTTCACATGAGCAGGAGCAAGGATAAGAACATTCTTATTGAAGTTGATCCGGAACCTGAAAGGACTCTGAAGAGGAAGCTAAGAGAAGCTAAAACATAACAGTCTGAAGAGGACTTTACTGAAATTTTCGAAAAAGAAGTTGAGATGGCCGAAACCAATAACAATGGTGGAGGTGCAAGGAAGATGTTTGGTGACTTTACTACACCAAATTTCAACTTACATGGAAGAAGCATCTCAATCCCTGCAATTGGAGCAAATAATTTTGAGCTAAAGCCTCAATTAGTTTCTTTGATGCAACAGAACTGCAAGTTTCATAGACTTCCATCAGAAGATCCTTTTCAGTTCTTAACTGAATTCTTGCAGATCTGTGATACTGTTAAGACCAATGAGGTTGATCCCGAGGTCTACAGGCTTATGCTTTTCCCTTTTGCTGTAAGAGACAGAGCTAGAACATGGTTAGATTCACAACCTAAAGATAGCCTGAACTCTTGGGATAAGCTGGTCACGGATTTCTTAGCCAAGTTCTTTCCTCCTCAAAAGCTTAGCAAGCTTAGAGTGGATGTTCAAACCTTCAGACAAAAAGAAGGTAAATCCCTCTATGAAGCTTGGGAGAGATACAAGCAACTGACCAAAAAGTGTCCTTCTGACATGCTTTCAGAATGGACCATCCTAGATATATTCTATGATGGTCTGTCTAAATTATCAAAGATGTCATTGGACCACTCTGTAGGTGGATCTATTCACCAAAAGAAAATGCCTGCAGAAGCTCAGGAACTCATTGACATGGTTGCAAATAACCAGTTCATGTACACTTCTGAAAGGAATCCTGTGAGTAATGGGACACCTCAGAGGAAGGGAGTTCTTGAAATTGATGCTCTGAATGCCATATTAGCTTAGAATAAAATATTGACTCAGTAAGTCAATATGATTTCTCAGAGTCTGAATGGATTGCAAGCTGCATCCAATAGTACTAAAGAGGCATCTTCTGAAGAAGAAGCTTATGATCCTGAGAACCCTGCAATAGCAGAGGTGAATTACATGGGTGAACCCTATGGAAACACCTATAATCCCTCATGGAGAAATCATCTAAATTTCTCATGGAAGGATCAACAAAAGCCTCAACAAGGATTTAATAATGGTGGAAGAAACAGGTTTAGCAATAGCAAGCCTTTTCCATCATCCACTCAGCAACAGACAGAGAATTTTGAGTAGAATCCATCTAGCTTAGCAAATATAGTCTCTGATCTATCTAAGGCCACTCTAAGTTTCATGAATGAAACAAGGTCCTCCATCAGAAATTTGGAGGCACAAGTGGCCCAGCTGAGTAAAAGAATCACTGAAACTCCTCCTAGTACTCTCCCAAGCAATACAGAAGAGAATCCAAAAAGAGAGTGCAAGGCCATAGCCTTACTTGGTGTGGTCTAACCCAGAGAGGAGGAAGAGGACGTGAATCCCAATGAGGAAGACCTCATGAGACGTCCTCTGAACACTAAAGGGTTCTTCAATGAGGACCTGAAGGAATCTGAGGCTCATACAGAGACCATAGAGATTCCATTCAACTTGCTTCTGCCCTTCATGAGCTCTGATGAGTATTCTTCCTCTAAAGAGGATGAAGCCATTACTGAAGAGCAAGTTGCTAAGTACCTTAGTGCAATTATGAAGCTGAATGCCAAAATATTTGGTAATGAGACTTGGAAAGATGAGCCTCCCTTGCTCACCAATGAACTAAATGCATTGGATAGGCAGAAATTACCTCAAAAGAAACAAGATCCTGGTAAATTCCTAATTTCCTGTAACATAGGCACCATGACCTTTGAGAAGGCTCTGTGTGACCTGGGGTCAGGCATAAACTTAATGCCACTCTCTGTAATTGAAAAACTAGGAATCTTTGAGGTGCAAGCTGCCAGAATCTCATTAGAGATGGCAGACAACTCAAGAAAACAGGCTTATGGACAAGTAGAGGACGTGTTAGTAAAGGTTGAAGGCCTTTACATCCCTGCTGATTTCATAATCCTAGACACTAGGAAGGATGAGGATGAATCCATCATCCTTGGAAGACCCTTCCTAGCCACAGCAAAAGCTGTGATTGATGTGGACAAAGGAGAGTTTGTCCTTCAACTGAATAAGGACTACCTTGTGTTTAAGACTCAAGGTTCTCCTTCTGTAACCATGGAGAGGAAGCATGAAAAGCTTCTCTCACTACAGAGTCAACCAAAGCCCCCACAATCAAACTCTAAGTTTGGTGTTGAACCCCCACGGTCAAACTCTAAGTTTGGTGTTGAGAGGTCCCAACCTTGCTCTGATTATCTGTGAGGCTCCATGAGAGCTCACTGTCAAGCTATTGACATTAAAGAAGTGCTTGTTGGGAGGCAATCCAATGTTATTTAATTATATCTATTTTATTTTTATTGTTATTTCATATTTTATTAGGTTGATGATCATGTGAAGTCACAAGAACAACTGAAAAATTAAAAACAGAATAAAAAATAGCATTAAAAACAGCACACCCTGGAGGAAGAGCATTTTTGCATTTAAATGCCAGAAACAAGCATCTGTCTGGCGTTTAACACCAGAAACAAGCACCAAGCTGGCGTTTAACGCCAGAAACAAGCATCAACCTGGCGTTAAATGCCAGAAACAGGCTACATTTGGGCGTTTAACGCCAAAAACAAGCAGCAAGCTGGCATTTAATGCCAGACATGCATGCTAAGGGCGTTTTACACGCCTAATTGGAGCAGGGATGTTAAGTCTTTGACCCCACTGGATCTGTGGATCCCACAGGATCCCCACCTACCCTACCTCTTCTTCTCTCCTCTTCCCCAAATACCCTTCACCAATCACCTCAATCACTCTTCTCCATAAACCCCACCTACCACCAAAATTCAAATTCTTTTCCCTCCCAAACCCAACCCTAATGTCCGAACCCTAAACCTCCCCCCACTCCTATATAAACCTCTCATTCCTTCTTCATTTTCACACAACACAACCCTTTCTTCTTCCCCTTGGCCGAATACACACCTCTCTCCCTCTCCTCCATTTTTCTTCTTCTTCTCCTTCTTTCTTTCTTCTTTTGCTCGGGGACGAGCAAACATTTTAAGTTTGGTGTGGTAAAAGCATTGCTTTTATTTTTCCATAACCATTAATGGCACCTAAGGCCAGAGAAACCTCAAGAAAGAGGAAAGGGAAGGTAATTGCTTCCACCTCTGAGTCATGGGAGATAGATAGATTCATCTCAAAGGTCCATCAAGACCACTTCTATGAAGTTGTGGCCAAGAAAAAGGTGATCCCTGAGGTCCCTTTTAAGCTCAAAAAGAGTGAATATCCGGAGATCCAACAAGAGATTAGAAGAAGAGGATGGGAAGTTCTCTCTAATCCTATTCAACAAGTCGGGATTTTAATGGTTCAAGAGTTCTATGCAAATGCATGGATCACTAGGAACCATGATCAAAGTGTGAACCCAAATCCAAAGAATTGGCTTACCATGGTTTGGGGGAAATACTTAGATTTCAATCCGGAAAATGTAAGGTTGGCGTTCAACTTGCCAATGATGCAAGAAAACGCACTCCCCTACACTAGAAGGGTCAACTTTGATCAAAGGTTGGACCAAGTCTTCATGGACATATGTGTAGAAGGAGCTCAATGGAAAGTTGACTCAAGAGGCAAGCCAGTTCAATTGAGAAGACCAGACCTTAAGCCTGTAGCTAGAGGATGGTTGGAGTTCATCCAACACTCAATTATTCCTACTAGCAACCGGTCTGAAGTTACTGTAGACCGGGCCATCATGATCCATAGTATCATGAATGGGGAGGAAGTAGAAGTTCATGAAATTATACCTCAAGAACTCTACAAGGTGGCTGACAAGTCCTCCACTTTGGCAAGGTTAGCCTTTCCTCACCTCATTCGCCACCTATGCAATTCGGCTGGAATTGACATAAAGGGAGACATCCTCATTGAAGAGGACAAGCCTATCACTAAGAAAAGGATGGAGCAAACAAGAGATCATGGACCTCAACAAGAGCATGAAAAAATTCCTCATTATGAAATCTCTGAGATGCCTCAAGGGATGCACTTTCCTCCACAAAATTATTGGGAGCAAATCAACACCTCCCTAGGAGAATTAAGTTCCAGCATAGGACAACTAAGGATGGAACACCAAGAGCACTCCATCATTCTCCATGAGATTAGAGAAGATCAAAGAGCTATGAGGGAGGAGCAACAAAGGCAAAGAAGAGACATAGAGGAGCTCAAAAGCACCATTGGTTCTTCAAGGAGAGGAAGACGCCACCCTCACTAAGGTGGACCTGTTCCTTAATCTCCTTGTTCTTATTTTCCTGTTTTTCGTTTACTATGCTTTATGTTTATGTTTGTGTCTTATTACATGATCATTAGTATTTAAGTGTCTATGTCTTAAAGCTATGAATGTCCTATGAATCCATCACCTTTCTTAAATGAAAAATGCTTTAATTACAAAAGAACAAGAAGTACATGAATTTCGAATTTATTCTTGAAATTAGTTTAATTATTTTGATGTGGTGACAATACTTTTTGTTTTCTGAATGAATGCTTGAACAGTGCATATGTCTTTTGAATTTACTGTTTATGAATGTCAAAATTGTTGGCTCTTGAAAGAATGATGAAAAAGGAGAAATGTCATTGATAATCTGAAAAATCATAAAATTGATTCTTGAAGCAAGAAAAAGCAGTGAATACAAAAGCTTGCAAAAAAAAAAAGAAAAGAAAAATGGCGAAAAAAATAAGAGAAAGAAAAAGAAAAAGCAAGCAGAAAAAGCCAAGAGCTCTTTAAACCAAAAGGCAAGAGCAAAAAGCCAATAACCCTTAAAACCAAAAGGCAAGGGTAATAAAAAGGATCCAAGGCTTTGAGCATCAGTGGATAGGAGGGCCCAAAGGAATAAAATCCTGGCCTAAGCGGCTAAACCAAGCTGTCCCTAACCATGTGCTTGTGGCGTGAAGGTGTCAAGTTAAAAGCTTGAGACTGAGCGGTTAAAGTCAAGGTCCAAAGCAAAAACAGAATGTGCTTAAGAACCCTGGACACCTCTAATTGGGGACTTTAGCAAAGCTGAGTCACAATCTAAAAAGGTTCACCCAATTATGTGTCTGTGGCATTTATGTATCCGGTGGTAATACTGGAAACTTTACTATGAGTTTGTGTGTTTTTCTGTGATTTCAGGTAATTTCTGGCTGAAATTGAGGGACTTGAGCAAAAATCAGATTCAGAGGCTGAAGAAGGACTGCAGATGCTGTTGGATTCTGACCTCCCTGCACTCAAAGTGGAATTTCTGGAGCTACAGGAGTCCAAATGGCACGCTCTCAATTGCGTTGGAAAGTAGACATCTAGGAATTTCCATAAATATATAATACTCCATACTTTGCCCAAGTTTAGACGACGCAAACTGGGGTTCAACGCCAACTTTCTGCCCTATTCTGGAGTTAAACGCCAGAAACAGGTTGCAAAGCAGAGTTAAATGCCAGAAACAGGTTACAAAATGGTGTTTAACTCCAAGGAAGACCTCTACACGTGAAAGCTTCAATGCTCAGCCCAATCACACACCAAATGGGCCCGGGAGTGGATTTCTGCATCATTTACTTATTTCTGTAACCTTAGTAACTAGTTTAGTATAATAAAACTTTTTACTATCATGTTATGAATCGGATCTTTGATTAGTCTTATGCTATCTTAGACCTTTAATGGGGCTGACCTCACGGCCATGCCTGGACCTTGTTCTTATGTATTTTCAATGGTAGAGTTTCTACACACCATAGTCGAGAACCGATAGATGATTAGCCGTGCGGTGACAGCGCATTTTGGACCATTTTCACTGAGAGGACGGGATGTAGCCATTGGCAACGGTGATGCCCTACATAAAGCTTGCCATGGAAAGGAGTAGGAATGATTGGATGAAGACAGCAGGAAAGTAGAGATTCAGAAGGAACAAAAGCATCTCTATACGTTTATCTGAAATTCTCACCAATGAATTACATAAGTATCTCTATCCTGTTTTATATTTTAATTATATTTTAATTATCAAATATCCATAACCATATGAATCTGCTTGACTGAGATTTGCAAGATGACCATAGCTTGCTTCAAGCCGACAATCTCCGTGGGATCGACCCTTACTCACGTAAGGTTTATTACTTGGACGACCCAGTGCACTTGCTGGTTAGTTGTGGAAAGTTGTGACAAAGAATTAAGATTAAGAACGTGCGTATCAAGTTTTTGGTGCCGTTACCAAGGAAGAAACGATCACGATTTCGTGCACCATATGACTAAGCCAATCACTCAATCATTGTTGCTTGATCTATCAATCCTCGTGGGAACAACCCTCACTCACCTGAGGTATTACTTGGTACGACCCAGTGCACTTGCCGGTTAGTTTGTGGATTGTAAATTCCGCACCAAATTTTTGGCGCCGTTACTGAGGATTGACTGTGGTTGACAACTACTGGTTGTTTGATTTCTTAGATTAGGCGTTTTTGCTTTAATTTCGTTTAACATATTTCTTTAAATTAAAAAAATTATTTTGATTTATTTTATTTAAATTTTTTTCTCTTAATTTCTGAAATTAAGTTTGGCGTCCCCTTAGTTGTTTTATTCTTCCTAGTTATTTTACTTACTGAGTTTAATTTTTATACTCCTTTTTGCTTATTAGTTATTTTATTTTCTTAATTATTCAGTTTATTTTCTTTATTTTATTTTTCTTTTATTTTGGTTTTCTTTTATATTTTATTTTATTTTCCTTTATGTTTTTTCTTCTTTACTTGCCTGTTTACCACATGGTGCGTAATTCTGTTTGGTGCTTTGTGCTAAGAAAAATATTGGAGAGAGATCACATGGGTTACTACTCACACCCAAGGAGTGATTCATATTATTGTGGATGGAGGAACTACCCAGATGTTGGTTGGCAAGGTCAAGAGCAAAAAGATTTCGATGTCCCATATCCTATCCATTAAGAACCACCATCTCCATATTCATATCAAGAACTACCATCTCCATACACACACCAAAAACCATCCTCCTCTTTTAATTCATATCAGGAACCATCATCTTTCTACTCATATCAAGAGCCACCATCTCCCTATTCATACCAAAAACCATCCTCTTTTTAATCTTATCAAGAACCATCATCTCCTTCTTATTCATATCAAGAGCCACCATCTCCATATTCATATCAAGAGCCATCAGCTCTTGAGCTTCACATGTAAGAGTTCATACATGATGTGAAGATGAGTGTAAAAAATATAGAGAAATATGTGCAGTTGATTATCAAGCCCCAAGAAGAGGAACAAGCAAATTCCTTCCCAAGAGATACAATACAAGATCCTATGGAAGAAAGTGAGAAAATTAATCAATGGAGTTCATACTCCAGTAAATTAGAGAACTCTCCACCCTCACACATGGAAGAAGAGGAAGATGCAAAAACAAAGGAAGAAGATGCACAAACAAAGGAGGATGATACACAAACAAAGGAGGAAGCCATGCACACTCCATGCTTGCACATTCCAATAATTATAGAGGAAGCCATACAAGTCCCTATAATTCTATGTATGCAAGCTCCTAAGAAGAAAAATCTGAATGCACTGTCCACATTTGAATTGAAGTCTTCTCCCCCAACACTTGAATATACTTTCCTTGGTCCTAATGAAGCAGAGAGTGGCATAGAGGGTGAGTTTATTGAACCACCAATTCCAGAAATTCTTGATGAAGGGTACACTCCAACCATCACACAACACCCAAATTTTGAAATCAAAGAAGTGAAGGAAACCAAGGAAAGAACTAAAAAGGGGATTTTGACCAAGAAACAGAAGAAAATATCCATGAAAAAGAGAAGGTTAGCAACAAACAATCCAACCTCTCCCCCAACAAGCAAGGTGAATCAAGTTAACTACAATAAAAGAAAGCTTGTTAGGAGGAATTTATATAAGGGAGTACTAATTTTCACCTCTCCCCCCGTGGAGACATTTCTTTTAATCAACTAGAAGAAAAGGAAGAAAATTCAACAATCTAGTGGCAAGCTAGTGACATTAAAGAAGCGCTTGTTGGGAGGCAACCCAACTACTAGTATCCTTGGTTTTACAGTTGCTTTGGTTTTAATTTTATAGTTATTTTGATTTTAGCATTATAGTTATTTTAGTTTTGGTTTTAAATTACTTTATCTCAATTTTTTTAGAATTTTTCTTGTTTTACATGTGTTTTGGTCATGCAGAGTGGTTAGAACAGGAATAGGAGCAATTAAAAGGAATTTTTGACACCCTGGAGTTTTTCTTTACTTGGGGACAAGCAAACTTTTAAGTTTGGTGTTGTAGAGTGCGCCCTCTGTTTAGCTTATCATCAGTGGCATCATGGGGAGATGAATGTTCTTCATGGAGGAGCACAACTTGGGGAATGAGATGGCCACCATCATAACTGAGGTGGTTGAGTTCCTTTCACTCTATTTCCCCTATTGTTCTTATTTTGTTGTCTTCTATTTTCTGTTGCTTTGATTGCCTGCATGATCTCTAATACTTTCAGTTCTTAGATTTAGTTTCATTCTGTTATTTGCTTTTAGTTAAAAAGAAATAAAATAAAAAAATTTGTCTCATGTACCGCTCACTGAGCTTGAATCTAAAAATAAGAATAAAAGAAGTGATGTATTGCATGAGAAACTGAGTTTATATTTAAGAGTAGTATTATTTACCTAAATGTGGTGGTATTATTGTTGATTCTGAATGCATGATATGAACAGTGCATAGTTGAATTTGAATCAAGGGATGTTGATGTATAAGGAACAGGAATTTAGAGAAATATTATGAATTTTCTGAAGTTAGTGAAAGCTTAATCCTTGAAGCAAAAGAAGCAGCAAAGGAAAAATAAAAAGCAAGGTCCAAGGCTCTGAGCATCAATGACTAGGGAGGTCAGACATGATTAAAAGCTCAAAGAGTTATTTCCCTAGTCACATGCTTGTGGTGTTCTTGTGTCAAGTAATCCTTAAGACAGAACACTTAGAGTTGAGACCAAGTGCATTTAGCAGAGTATGCCAAAGGCTTTGAGCACCACTGTCTGGGAATAGCTAAAAAAAAATCAGAACTTCAAGAGAGTTCCCCAGTTAAGTGCTTGTGGTGTTCTTGTGTCAATTAACCATTGAGACAGAACATTTAAAGTCACGGCTAGGCTCAAGGTGCAAAGCACCAAGTAATTGAGAATTAAGGGATATCTGATGTGTTCAAGGATTAAACTGAAGTATAAAGATCAGAAAATTCATAATATGATCCGGATTCTAATTCCGAATGACACTGACATTCCTCTGATTCAAAAGAGAGTGAGATGCCAAAACTATTCAGTGTTGCAATAGATAAACCCCAATTTAAGAAGAGACATGAGCATAACTGAACTCTCACCTCTTGTGAAAATTCACATATTAATCATGTATTAGTTTTGGTTGCTTGAGGACAAGCAACAATTCAAGTTTGGTATTGTGATGCGTGAGCATCTTCTCTATCTTTTTCTAGTGAATTTGCATTCAAATTGTTGAGTTTAATCAAGATTTAAATACCTTTAGCCACTATGAATGCTACTTTGAGTTGTTTGCAATTTCTGTTTATTTCAGGTAGCATTCGGATGGATTTAACGGAGTTTTGTAGCAGAAAAGGAAGAAAGCGAATGATGCTGTCAACCCTGACCTCTTTGCACTCAAACCAGAATAACTTGAGCTACAGTACTCCAATTGACGTGATTTTAGTGGCATTGAAAAGATAACTTCCAGAGATTTCTAATGATATATAATAGTATACTGTTTTCTTCCATTTCGTACAGACCACTTCACGCCAAACTTGAGGAAGCTCAAGTTTTGCGCCACCTCAAGGAGCCCCAAGGGAAATCGCGCTGCCATCTCCACGCCAAACTTGAGTTTAGTCAAGTTCGGCGCCAACACAAGAAGCTCCAAAGAAAACAACATGTCCAACCTCACGCCAAACTTGATCATTGTCAAGTTTGGCGCCACCAAGCAAAGAACCAAGGGGGAAGTTTCTACCTGGTCCACGCCAAACTTGGATTCTTCCATGTTTGGCGCCACCCTTAATGAAGCCAATGGTCCCCACTCGTCCCAGGATGCACTACACGTGAAGGCTTTGCAAATTTTGATTAAATCTTATTTTATTTATAATTAGAAAAAGATATTATTTTGTTTAGGAAATATATTTTTACATTAATTATGATTAGATATAAAAGGGAAAAGAATCAGCCCTTCGGGCTCATCTCTTCTCTTCTACCTCATTCGCAATTTACAGTCTTTCAGAATCCTAGTTTTTCTCTCTGAACCATGAGCAACTAAACCTCCACTGTTAAGGTTAAAAGCTCTGTCTATTGTATGGATTGATACTATTATTTTTCTATTTTAATTCATATACTAATTTCATATTTCAAGAATTGTTTTCATTCTTTATCTTAAGAATCTAGGTGGAACAGAAGTATGACCCTTGTTGTAATTGAGTTCTTGTATAACTTGGAAAAGCTCTTTACTTGAACACAATTTCTCCTAAACTTCTAATTATCTGGACTTAACGGGATACGTGACATATAATCCTCTTATATTTGGGTAATTAGGGTTTTTGTGGCATAAAACTAGAATTGAACTTCACCCTCTAATTGGAATTGAGTGACCAAGGAATTGGCAGTTGATGAAGGTTAGAGGAGACTAAAAAGGTCTAAGGAATTAGGTTTTAGTCACATATAGTTTGCCATGAATGGAATCTTGCATGATTAAAATAGTTAGTAAGAAAAGTCAATCCAGAAAATAGATAACTCTGAAACCTTAACTGTTTCTCCATATATTATTCACTACTTGTTTACTGCTTGTCTTTCTGATTTTCTAAATTTATTATTTGATGCAATTTAACTCTCAACACTCTTTTCTGTTTGTCTGACTAAGCCAATCACTCAATCATTGTTGCTTGATCCATCAATCCTCGTGGGAACGACCCTCACTCACCTGAGGTATTACTTGGTACGACCCGGTGCACTTGCCGGTAGATTTGTGGATTGTAAATTCCGCACCAAAAATCATATCTTTTTCAAAGAAAATATTATCTTTTTCAAAATCATATCATATCTTTTTCAAAATTCAAAGATCTCATCTTATCGTTTTCAAATTTCAAATTTTAAAAAAATTAAATCTTTTTCAAAATCAATTTACTAATTTTATCTTTTTTTTGTTTCTTATCTTATCTTTTCTAACTTCTAATTTTTAAATCATATCTTTTTCAAAATCAAATTTCAAAATCTTATCTTTTTCTAATTTCAAATTTTGATTTCAAAATCTTTTCTTATCTTACTTTTTATCTTATTTTAAATTTAAATCTTTTCTTATCCTATCTTTTGTTTTCTATTTTTTTATTTTTTATTTTTATCTTTTCTTAATTAATATCTTATCTTTCTCTTATTTTTCAAAACTACGTAACTAACTTTTCCTTCTCTTTTTTTTTTTCGAAAATCATATCCATTTTTTCTCTCTCTTATTTTTCAAAACATCCTAACTAACTCTTATATTCTTAATTTTCAAAAATCACTTCCCCTCTTCTCTCTCTTCTTTTTCAAAACTGCCTAACTAACTCTTCCCTTCTTAATTTTCAAAAACAATATCTCATCTTCTCTCTCTTCTTTTTTCAAAACTACCTAACTAATCCTCATCTTTCTTAATTTTCGAAAATTACTTTCTCTTCTCTCCCTTCTATTTTTCGAAATTTAACATTTAAATTTTAAAATATTTTTAAATTAACTTAATTTTTGAAAAATTAATTAATTAATTAAATAAAAACAAAAAATTATTTTAATTGTTATTTACTTTTTCCTTTTTATACCTCTTCTCTTCTCATCGCTATTCATTTAACTCTACTTCCATAGACTCCTTGCCTACAATTCTTTATCTTCTTTCCTTTCTTCTTTACATCTCACTTGGAGCTTCTTGCCAATTGGCACAAAAAAGCTTTCTTGTGATTTGTCTTCCATATTCTCAACTTTCATCCTTTCTTATTTACTCTTATCTACTATATCCAAGGTATTTTTCCTTTATTTATTTTATTTATTTTTATTTTTATTTTTATTCTCTTCTTCTTTCTATACTTCTGACTTCAAGGAGGAGCTTCTTATCTATTGGAAGTCTCTTTCTTTTCTTTATTTTTTTTTGGCTTCTTCTTTATGACCAAGAACAGGGATAAAGAACCCCTCTTGACTTCTGATTCTGAACCTGAGAAGACTCTGAGGAGGCATTTACAACTAGCTAAAGCACAATACTCTGGAAGAGACTTTTCAGAAAGTTTTGAACAAGAAACAGAGGACATGGCTGAACCACAAGAGGAGCCTAGAAAGATCCTTGGTGACTTCACCATGCCTACCTCTGACTTTTATGGAAGAAGCATTGCTGTACCTGCCATTGGAGCTAACAATTTTGAGCTTAAGCCTCAGTTATTCTCACTTCTACAGCAGAACTGCAAATTCCATGGACTTCCATTGGAAGATCCATATCAGTTCTTAGCAAATTTTTATAGATCTGTGATACTGTAAAGACTAATAGAGTTAATCCTGAAGTCTACAAGCTGATGCTCTTTTCCTTTGCTTTAAGAGACAGAGCTAAGTTCTGATTGGATGCCCAACCTAGCGAAAGTCTTGACTCTTGGGAAAAGCTTGTAAATGCTTTTCTGGCTAAGTTCTTTCCTCCTCAAAGGATGAGCAAGATTGGAGTGGAAGTTCAAACCTTCAGACAAAGAGAAGGTGAATCCCTCTATGAAGCTTGGGAAAGATACAAGCAGCTGATCAGGAGATGTCCTCCTGACATGCTCTCAGAGTGGTCCCTCATAGGCGTGTTCTATGATGGCTTGTCTGAGATATCCAAGATTTCCTTGGATAGCTCTGCAGGTGGATCTCTCCACTTGAAGAAAACACCTACAGAAGCAAGAGAGCTCATTGAGATGGTTACAAACAACCAATTCATGTACACCTCTGAGAAGAATCCTGTAAATCATGGAATCTCTCAGAAGAAAGGAGTTTGGTACACGAAATCGTGATCGCACACTTTTCACACAACTCCGTGTAGCTGACCAGCAAGTGCACTAGGTCGTCCAAGTAATACCTTACGTGAGTAAGGGTCGATCCCACGGAGATTGTCAGCTTAAAGCAATCTATGGTCATCCTTGTAAATCTCAGTTAGGAGAATTCAAATGGTTTTGAGGTTTCGATAATTAAAATATAATTAAAACAGAAAATAAGAAAGAAATACTTATGTAATTCATTGGTGGGATTTCAGATAAGCGTATGAAGATGATTTGTTCCTTCTGAACCTCTGCTTTCCTATTGTCTTCATCCAATCATTCATACTCCCTTCCATGGCAAGTTGTATGTTGGGGGGATCACCGTTGTCAATGGCTACCGTCCGTCCTCTCAGTAAAAATGGTCCAAATGCGCTGTCACCGCACGACTAATCATCTGTCGGTTCTCACTCATGTTGGAATAGGATCCATTGATCTTTTTGCGTCTGTCACTATGCCCAACACTCGCGAGTTTGAAGCTCGTCACAGTCATCCCTTCCTAGATCCTACTCGGAATACCACAGACAAGGTTTAGACTTTCCGGATCTCAGGGATGGCTGCCAATAATTCTAGCCTATACCACGAAGGTTCTAATCTTAGATTAGAAACCCAAGAGATATGCATTCAAGCTCGTTTTTAGGTAGAACGGAAGTGGTTGTCAGGCACGTGTTCATAAGTGAGAATGGTGATGAGTGTCACATAATCATCACATTCATCATGTTCTTGTGTGTGAATGAATATCTTAGAATAAGAATAAGCTTGAATTGAATGGAAAACAGTAGTAATTGCATTAATTCATGAAGAACAGCAGAGCTCCACACCTTCTATGGGGTGTAGAAACTCCACTATAGAAAATACATAAGTGAAAATAGGGTAGACATGGCCGAGTGGCTAGCCTCCCATGGAGGTCTCAGAACGTAAAAAGAAAACTGAATGTGTTCCAGAGATGAAAATACACTAGTAAAAGGTCCTATTTATAATGAACTAGTAACCTAGGGTTTACAGAAATGAGTAAATGCTGCAGAAATCCACTTCCGGGACCCACTTAGTGTGTTCTTGGGCTGAGCATTGAAGCATTTTCGTGCTTGGGCTGTTCTTGGAGTTAAACGCCAGCTTTTGTGCCAGTTTGGGCGTTTTACGCCAGAAATTTTAGGCTGACTTTGAACGCCGGTTTGGGCCATCAAATCTCGGGCAAAGTATGGACTATTATATATTGATGGAAAGCCCAGGATGTCTAATTTCCAATGCAATTGAGACCGCACCACTTAGGCTTCTGTAGCTCCAGAAAATCTACTTCGAGTGCTGGGAGGTCAGAATCCAACAGCATCTGCAGTCCTTTTTCAGCCTCTGAATAAGATTTTTGCTCAGGTCCCTCAATTTCAGCCAGAAAATACCTGAAATCACAGAAAAACACACAAACTCATAGTAAAGTCCAGAAATGTAATTTTTATTTAAAAACTAATAAAAATATAATAAAAATTAACTAATTCATATTAAAAACTACGTAAAAACAATACCAAAAAGCGTATAAATTATCCGCTCATCAGAGTTCATGAAGTTGAGACTCTGAATGCCATCCTAGTTCAGAATAAGATCTTGACCCAACAGGTCAACATGATCTCTCAACATCTCACTGGGATGCAAACTGCAGCTGGTAGTTCTCAGGAAGCTTCTCTTGAAGAAGAAGCCTATGATCCTGATCAACCCACCATGGAAGAGGTGAATTACATGGGAGAAGCCTATGAAAACACTTACAATCCTTCATGGAGGAATCATCCTAACCTTTCATGGAAGGATCAACAAAAACCTCAGCAAGGTTTCAATCAAGGTGGTAGGAACCAGAATAGGTTCAACAACAAACCACTATTCCCATCTTCTCAAGGGAATATAGAGACTTCTAAGCAGAGCCTTTATGTCTTAGCCATTCTAGTCTCCAGCCTCACTAAGACCACCCACAGTTTCATTAATGAAACAAGGTCTTCCATTAGAAACTTGGAGGTACAAATTGGTCAACTGAGCAAGAGGATCCTTGAGATCCCTCTTGACACTCTTCCCAGTAATACTGAGGTCAATCCTAGAGAAGAGTGCAAGACCATAACCATGGAAGACATGGCCGAATTAGAGGAGAATGGGAAGGCGTTGAACGCCAATGAAGAAGACTTTACTGGGCGTTCAACGCCCACAATGGCAGCAAGCCTATCGTTAAGCGCCAGTGAGAAAGCCCTCACTGGGCATTTAACGCCCATCCTGGCAAAAAAGCTGGCGTTGAACGTTAGCCAGGGAGCACTGGTTAGGCGTTCAATGCCCAACCAGGCAGCCATTCTGGCGCTGAATGCCAGTGAGGAACCCCTCACAGGGCGTTCAACGCCCACCAGCCCAGGGAAGCTGGCATTGAACGCCAACAAGGACATCCCTGCTGGGCGTTCAACACCCAGAATGCTAGAGGGACTGGCATTTAACGCCAGTCAGGGTGGTCAGCAAGGGTGTTCAATGCCCAATAAGCTAACAGAGTTGGCGTTGAATGCTAGTCAAAGCACACCCTTTGAGTGCCTGAATCCCACTCAAGAACCCTCTAGCCTAGAACCAAAGGAAACCACAAAGACAATTAAGGTTCCTTTGAATGCACTTCTACAGTGCATAGGTTCTGATGACTACTCATGCTCAAGTGAGGATGAAGACATTAGGGAAGAGCAGGTTGCTCGTTTCCTAGGAGCTCTAATGAAGCTAAACGCCAAACTATTTGGTACAAAGCCTCTGGAGGAAGAACCTGCACTACTTACCAAAGAACTCCATGCTTTGGTTTAGCAAGAGCTATCTCAGAAGCTTCCAGACCCTGGACGCTTTATGATTCCTTACCCCATGGGCATTATGACCTTTGATAAGGCTCTATGTGACCTAGGTTCAAGTATTAACCTCATGCCACTCTCAGTAATGGAGATGTTAGGAATCCTTGAGGTACAAGTTGCACATGTCTCTTTAGAGATGGCAGACAAGACCATGAAGAAGCCATATGGCTTAGTCGAGGATGTCTTGGTTAAAATTGAAAACCACTACATCCTTGTAAACTTCATAGTCTTGGACATAGGAAAGGATGAGGATCATATCTTATTCAAGATGCCTCATCCAAGGTCTCCCTCTAAAAGAGAGATAACAGTGCAACACCTAGCTTGCCATCCCTCTCTTTCTGCAGAGCCCCCAAACATCAATTCTAAGTTTGGTGTTGGGCAACCCTCAATAAGCTCTAAGCACAAAAGTACTAAAAAGAAAGTACCTAAAGGCTGGAAGGACAAGAAAGTCCCTACTTAAGGCCTCTCACCTGGCATGAGAGTTGTCTTCACTAAGAATCCAGTCCTACCATATACAGTGACCGTGTCCTATCTCTAGAGTATGTACAGCTCATTATGAGAGGACAGGAAGAAAATTCACTGTTAGGGGCAAAAATCTGAGCCCATACTCACCTCCATAAGGAGCTAAAGGTCAAGCTAGTGACTTTAAAAGAGCGCTTGTTGGGAGGCAACCCAACTTTACTCAACCATTTATTTTGATTTTGTTTTTCCTTTCAGTTGTCAGTGTCATGATCATGTGCATCAGTCAAGAGACAGATTTCACAGCAATAAAAACAGAACACTCCAAGTGGAGTGTTAAAGTTGAACACCAGCGAGGAAGCCCTCCTGGATGTTCAACGCCCCAAGAGGGGAGCATTGCTGGCATTGAATGCCAGCCAGGGAGCATCCCTTGAGTGTTCAAATGCCAATGTAGAGAAGTATAGAATTTGGAATTCTGTAGCCTCTCAGGACCAAGAGGTCTTACAGAATCTCCACTGATGACTTGCATCATCTACCCCTTTCTCTTATATTAAAAGACCATAAAAAGATTGTAATCTCATTCAATTAATGCAATTTCATGAGTTAAATAGTAAATATTATGGTACATTGCTTTGAAATGAGTTTTGTTGAATTTCAGGTGAAAAGAGCAACAAAAGCAGAAGGAAACAAGAAAAGTGTGCCGGGCGTGTGTGCTGGGCGTGCCACTTGGTACAAACGCCAACAAAATGCATGGGCGTGGCACGCCAGCTAAGGGGCATGGCACGCCAGTTCTCAAATCCAGAAAGCATAATGCAAGAAATTCAATGGACGTGCCACTTGAAGTCGAAGGCGTGGCACGCCAGTTATCCAGTCCAGAGAAGAAGTCCGTGGAGCTTTCGCTAGGCGTGGCATGCCAAGGCCAAGCGCGGCACGCCAGGGACATGAAGCACAATAGGCGTGGCACGCCAAGGCTAGGTTTGGCATGCCAGTTATGAACTCCAGAGAAAGGACAATGAGCTTTACAATGGGCGTGGCACGCCAGGGCCAGGTGTGGCATGCCAGTTATACTTTCCAGAGAGCACTTTTGAAGACCACAAAGGGAGCATGGCACGCCAGGCTGGGCGTTGCATGCCAACTCAATTTTTGAACACTAGGCATGCCACTTGGGCTCGAAGGCATGGCACGCCAGTTCACTGGTCCATAGAATGGAGTTGAAGGTTCAACACTAGGCATGCCACTTGAACTCGAAAGCATGGCACGCCAACATTATTAGTGTCTTCGGCGTGCCACTTGAGCTCGAAGGTGTGGCATGCCAGCACAAGCTCACAAGGAGAAAGAAGACTGGGCGTGCCACATGGGACTTTAGGCGTGGCATGCTAAGACAAAGGTGACCATGGGCGTGCTACTTGAATGCTAGGCGTGGCACGCTAGTATCATTTTCTATAGAAGAAGAGTAAAGACTCATCAAGGGCGTGGCACGCCACCTACTGGGCGTGGCACGCCAGTATTATTGTCCAGAGAGGAAAGATGAAATGTTTACTATGGGCGTAGCACGCCAGATCTGCGCGTGCCACGCCAGTTCAAATTTCCAAAAATATAAAGAAGGGCCTTACTATGGGCATGGCACGCTAGACCTGGGCGTGCCACGCTAGGTCAAAATTCTAGAGAGGAAGGAAGAAGAAAAGACCTTGGGCGTATCACTTAGGCTCGAAGGCATGGCATGCCAGGCTAGTTGAGCAATAGAAAGATCTTGGGTGTGCCACTTGAGCTCGAAGGCATCGCACGCCAGGTTAGTTGGACACAAGAGGCGTGCCACTTGGGAAGCCAGGTGTGACATGCCTAGCCTAGCTGAAGAGCTAGGCGTGGCACGCCACTCAAATGCCAAGCACACACCGGGCACATGATTTATTTCCATTAGTTTTTTGTTTTCCTTTCAGTTGTAATTTTCTTTTCTCTTTTGTACTTTTTAATTCTAGTGATAGGAGTAGTATAAATACCCCCTAGAAGTACTAGAAATGGGGTTGGTGGATTGATTGGCTAGCTAGTTTTAGTTTTATCTTACACTTCACTTCATCTCTTCCATCTCTTGTACTTTTTTCTAAGCTACGAGTAGCTAAAATCCCTCTCATTGGAAGAGGGAGCTCTGTTGTACTTGATGGATTAATGATAGTGAATTTCTTCTTCTTTTCATCTTCTCTTTGATTTGCTAGAAGAAATTTTGTTCTTCATGCTAGTGTTCAATCATCTTGGGAAAGAGGTTGAATGCAAAATTGGTTTCATGGAAACCTTGGAAAAGGAAACATGAAACCATGCTTGAAAATCCTAAGACCTACGACTCCCAATATGTAAGGACTAGTGAGCACTGAAGCCCTTGCATGAGCATATGATTTAGAGTTCACCCCACTGATACTTGATCACTTCACTCACTGCACTTTACAAGTGTTCCTCAATCCATTTTAATTGAAAGAACCTTGGAGCATAAATCTATTTCTTGCTTGGGGACAAGCAAGCTGTAAGTTTGGTGTTGTGATGACAAGTTATCTTGACTAAATCAACCACTAAACTAAAATTGCTCAATCCTTCAATCCCTGTGGGATCGACCTCACTTCCGTGAGTTTTTATTACTTGATACGACCCGGTACACTTGCCGGTTAGTTTTGGGTGTTTTGGTAGAAATTCGTTTCTCATCAAAATATCTCATCAATGGGAACCTTGAAAAAGGAAACATGAAACCATGCTTGAAATCCCTTCTCATACTTGAGTAGATCTGGGTTTTGGGATTGGATATGGTGACATGAAATCCACCCATTAATTGGATCTTTGAGGATGTGTGGTATAATTAGGGACCAAGCATATCTCTCTTCATGAGCAATTAGACCAAGGAATTGGCTGATTATCAAGATTCGAGAGATTAAATCACCAAGGGATTGGGGTTCAATCAATCACGATTGCCACGAGGTCAATGAGTTGCACGATTAAAGAAGAGATGATCTAGATCTAATCCAAAGAGAGCAACATCTTCCAATTCCAATGAATCCCTATATTATGATCTTTCCTATTCTTTATACCTTTTCTTCAATTTCTGCTATTCCCCATTCCCATTTGCAATTCAGTCATTTATGTTTTAGCACTTTACATTCTTGTCATTTAGATTTCTGCACTTTATTGCTTTTGTTTACTTTTTAGTCATTTATATTTCTGCCATTTAAAATTCTGCACTCAACACTCTTCATTGATTAGCTTAACTAAAATTACTCATTAACTAAAGTTTCTCAATCGATCAATCTCGGTGGGATTCGACCCCACTCCTAGTAGTTTATTACTTAACGATATTTGGTGCGCTTGCCAAAGAACGAATTCATTTTATATGGGGAGTGAATTCCGGTCATCATCCACTGATGACTGTGCATCATGTTATGTTTTTCTATGCTTTTTCATACAAGAAATTAATGATTAATGCTTAATTATTAAGTATTTTAGTGCCTAAATAGTATATTACTTTGATCTTTTGATTTGATAAATTTTGTAATAAATAAGTGGAAAAAGAAGCAAAAAGCACAAAATAAGCTCAAAAGAAGAAAAGTAGAATTTTGGACACACTTTGAAGTTTGAGCATGCTTTGGAATGTTAGGCCACGCTTTTAAAAGCGTGGCCCATGACCCATCAATTAAAGAAGAGCACTCCAGCCAGAGCGCTATGTTACGCTTGAGATAGTGAGGATGGAAATTTCGCAAGTGATGCGTATGCGTGAGTGACGCGTACGCGTCGAAGTAACACTTTTGGAAGACCACGCGTCGCATGGGTGACGCGAACGCGTAGAAGTGGCATTTTCGAAAGGCCACACGTACGCGTGGGTGACGCGTACGCGTGGAAGAGCGCACTCGACGCACGTTCTCCTAGAGAGCGCTAAAGGCGACGTGTACGCGTCACAAGTGCAAATGCTGAATGTCACGCGTACACGTGGGTGACGCGTGCGTGCGGGTGCCTGAGCTCTCCACTCTCCTGAAAAGCGCTCCGTTCTCCTGGGAGCAGAATTCCGGTTTGTTTAATCTGATTCCAAGCCCATTTAAACCTCAAGCAAGCAGAGCTCGTTAACATCACTCAATCAAATGCACAAAAAGCATCTAGAATTGAAATTTTCATTTAATTGTAATTTCTTTTCAATTTACTTTCAATTTGTAATTTAGGAAAGCCTATATAAAGGCTTTAGTTTCATAGTTAGGGAGTAAGAGGCTAGCAGTACAATAGGAGTAGGAGTAGAATAGAAGGCTAGACGATTAGAGATTCTAGAGGGCTTAGCATAGTTTGATACACTTTTACCTTTCTGCACTTTTATATTTCAGTTGTATTAAATTCAGTTTAGCTTATGCAATTTCAATTTCTTGCAATTCTCTTCTGCAACTTTCTTTTCTGCCAATTTTACATTTCTGTTCTTATTGAGCTTGATTTACTTTTATGCAATTTAAATTTCCTACAAGTATTCTTAGAGCGATGATCAATCAAACCCCAACTCATTAGGGGGAGGAGCTCTATTGTGATTCATATGAATTGAGTAAAATTCTTCTTTCTCTCAATCTGCTTGGGTGGCTAAGAGATAACTTCTGTTTTGATTTGATCCGTTCACTTCGGAAGGGGGTTTGGATCCATTGAATTTCCTTGTGAGCCTCGGAAGGGGAATCACGAAAATTAGAAGTGAAGCTCTATCTCTCACAACTCTATTGATCAACACTATTCGGGAGGAATTGAGATCTTGAGAATTTGTGTGGCTTATGGATGAGATACATGCACTTAACCTCTTCTCATGACAATTGGATCAAGGAATTGACAAGATTGATTGTGATTAGAGAGATTGGATTGCCAAGGAATTAGGATCCAATCAATTTCAATCTACCATAAATCTACTCATATGATTGAGAAGGAAATTGAGACCCATTTGATTCATTGTGGATTATGATATCTCTAATTCCTAATGAGTCTTTCTTTCTGTTACTTGTCCTTGAGTTCACTTTAATTGCTTTGATTTGTTGCTTTCTTTAATTTTCCAGCACCCAATTCCCATTTACATTTCCAGTAATTTACTTTTCATGCAATTTAAGTTTCTTGCCATTTAAGTTTCAATCACTTTACATTCAGCAGTTTACATTCCCTGCAATTTACATTCTGTTAATCAATTTCACCAATATTCGCTTAACTAAATTAATCACCTCACTAAAGTTGCTTGATCCATCTATCCTCATGGGATCGACCTCACTCACGTGAGTTTTATTACTTGATGCGACCCGGTATACTTACCGGTTGTTCATATGTGTGAAATTCTAATTTTCACGTATCAAGTTTTTGGCGCCGTTGCCGGGGATTGATTTAGATCAACAATGATTAAGTGGGTGATAGGTCTAGATTAAGCATTTTGTTTGTTTTTGTCATTTTGAGTTCTTTTAATTTCCTGTTTTCTCTTGAAACTAAGGTGTTTGTGTTATTACCTCACTAAGAAATTTTTCTGTGACAAGAGGAATTTCAATTTCCTTTGGTGATTGTGTTCTACCAAATTCAAATGGAGTTCACCTCATCTTTTGATCAAACAAATTTCATGGGATATGGCCCACCACCACAAAATGATTCAAGTCATTATCCTAATGGTGGCTGGGAATATCACCAAGAAATGACAGATTATGAGCAATCCACCCAGTGGGGATATACTCCAGGGCCACAAAATGATCAAGCAGATTACATGGGATATTGTCCACCACCAAATGATTCATGTCATTATGCTAATGGTGGATGGGAGTATCAACAAGGAATGATAGAGTATGAACACCTCCCAAAGACACAAAATAACCCATATTTTGATGAATCTAACAACTACTCATGTTGTGGCTGGGAAGGTCAAAACCAAAGAGATTTTAATGCTCCATATTCTATTCATCAAGAGACATCATCATTTGATTGTGCTGTCAATACATTCATGCAAGATTGCTCCCCAGGGCCACAAAATGATCCATACTTTAGTGAATTCAACAATTACTCAAGTTATGATTGGGAGGATCAAAACCAAAGAGATCTCAATGTTCCATACTTCACTTATCAAGAGCCATCATCACTTGAGGGTTACTTCAATGCATTCATGCAAAATTGTCCAACCTCACCTCCCAATTTTTCACTTGAAAGTCCTTCATCACTTGACTATGCTTCAACACAAAGATTCTTCCAAGACCCATACAACTCATTTCACTAACCACAAAATTCATTACACTACACAGAAAACTCATTTCAACATTCACAAAATTCATTCCATAATTCACAAAATTCATTCCATACCCCTCAAAACAACTTCACCACAACACATGCATGTCCACAAAATTACTCTCAACCTTCATCTCTTGAGCTAGCAGCTGAGGATTACCTTCAATGGTCCAGAGAATTCTTGGAAAGCCAAGACCAATTCTTTGAAAGACAAGAACAACTCTTGGAAAGACAAAAACAATCCTGGAAAGAACAAGAAATTCTCTTCAAGAAGATGGAAGGGCACTTAGAGCAAATAAGGAGAAACTTAGGATTGCCAAGCATTGAGGATGAAGACCAATTTGTGGGTGAGGAAGTGGAAGAAGAGGCCCCTGTATCAAGTGAAATTTCAATAAAGAATGAGGTGGTGGAGGTATATGAGCCTAGGATTCCATATCCACAGAGGCTAATTGAGGTGATAGAGGAACATGAAAACTTTCTCCCAAAGGACTTAATGGAAGATCATGCAGAAGAAGGGGAAGAAGTTAATCAAGGGAGTCCACACTCAATTGAAGCAGAGAGTTGCATGAAGGATGGTTTCATTGAACCACCAATTCAAGAAGCTTTTGATGAAGAGGAGACTTCAACCATCACACAACACTCAAGTCTTGATATCCAAGAAGTGAAGGCAACTAACAAGAGCACCGAGAAGAGGATTGTGACCAAGATACCAAGGACAACATTCATGAAGAAGAAAAGGTCAACTACAAACAGTCCAACCCCTACCCCAACAAGCAAAGCAAATCAAGCAAATAACAAAAGAAATCTTGTTGCGAATAGGCCAAAACAGGGGACACTGACTGGCTTTTCTTTCCCCCCTGAGGTCATTCCTCTTAACAAACTGGAAGAAGAGAAAGAAAGTCATGAACAACATGTTAAGCTATTGACATTAAAAGAGCGCTTGTTAGGAGGCAACCCAACTGTAGGTAATATTTCCTTTCTTTACATTGTTTATTTTCAATAATTTGGCATATGATTGCATTCTAAGTTTGGTGTTTCCATGCAACAATTTGATTTTCAATCTTCACTGGGTACTTGCATCGTTCTAAAATGAAAGTGTCACACTAAGTTTCTAAGTTTGGTGTGCCACTTAATCTTCTATGCAATGAATCCAGCAACACTACTTGTTTGTTTAATCATAATGCCTTTGCTTCTTAGACTCTTTCTTTCTCTTTGTTTTAGTTATTCCTTTATTTTTAATACTTTCTTTTATTTTGCTCCTTAACTGTTTTTGTTAATACCTTACCAAGAAATCCTTACTCTTGACAAATTCTTCTCTTGGTGATTGTGTTATTAGCAAAGAATAGTTCCCTTTGCTTAGTTTTAGTTCAAATAAATAGACATGTGATTGCATTCCAAGTTTGGTGTTGCTATGCAACAAAAATTTATTTCCAATCTTTACTGGATACTTGCATCAATTCCAAGTAAAAGTGTCACATTAAGTTTGGTGTGCCCCTTATCCTTCATGCAATGTATCATGCACACCCCACTTGTTTCTACAATCACAATGTCTCTGTTTCCTGTGCCTTCATTGTTACTTTTCATTTTGCTTGCATAAACACATGTACTACTGACACTCCATTGTTCTGAGACACTCATGACCCATCATAGACCCCATCACCACTATTTTAATTGTTGCTTGAGGATAAGCAAGCATTCTAAGTTGGTGTGGGAAGGGGAAGAATAGGAGAAAAATGACAACAACAGTGAAGATGAACTACAAGGTGGTAAAGTTCTTTTTCCTCTTATTTGTTTCCAATACTTTCAATTGCATGATTGTCTCTGATTTTCTCTGTATGCATGTGTGTTGTGAATAAGCATAGCTTGATTTCTTGAATTGTAACATGCTACTGTGACATTATGACTACCATCTTAAGTTTTGTGAGTTCAAAGCAATTAAGTATCATGATCATAAACAAACAAGGTCATTAAAGAAGAACTTATCATGAGCTTATAAGTAATGGGAAGCTAGCATGACTATTGTTGCTCAATTGCATTTGGATTTCTTTAATTTAAGTTTTCATCTAGGACATTTTATGAAATTTTTCAAATCATGAAAATCTTGAAGAAGCAAATGCAAATAAGGCAAGAAAAAAAGGGAAAGAATGAGAAAGCCGAAGGCTCTGAGTACCAGACAATTCATTTGTTAAGTACTTATGGTGTTTATGTATTAGGCAAAAGGCTTGAAAACAAAACACTTAGAGTCAAGGCTAGGCTCAAGTACAAAAGCACTCCCTCAAAGTTCAAGGCTCTGAGCATCAATGATTAGAGAGTAAAGAAAAGAAACAAATGAGCTTAAAGAAGTCCTCTAATTAAATGCTTATGGTGCTTATGTATCAAGTGGTAATACTTGAAAACAAAGCATTTAGAGTTGTAGCTTTGTTTTCAACTCATGGTGCAAAGCACCCACAAGGAGAAGCTAATAAGAGAATGAAAAGTTTGTTTCAAGGAAGAAATATAAAGAAAAGATTTCGTAAAATGAGCTAGATAGAAACATCAATCATTTGAATTTCTTTTGTGATTGTAGCATGCATAAGAAACTAGCCAACCATGAACATAAAAATTGCTACTCTTCTCACCTTGGTTTGTCAAAATTTACTGCATAATTCTTTGTTTGCTTGAGGACAAGCAAAGTTTAAGTTTGGTGTTGTGATGACTGCGCATCATGTTATGTTTTTCTATGCTTTTTCATACAAGAAATTAATAATTAATGCTTAATTATTAAGTATTTTAGTGGTATAATAGTATACTACTTTGATCTTTTGATTTGATAAATTTTGTAGGAAATAAGTGGAAAAAGAAGCAAAAAGCACAAAATAAGCTCAAAAGAAGAAAAGAAGAATTTTGGACACACTTTTAAGTTTGAGCACGCTTTGGAACGTTAGGCCACGCTTTTAAAAGCGTGGCCCATGACCCATCAATTAAAGAAGAGTGCTCCAGCCAGAGTGCTACGTTCTTCTTCAAAGAGCACTTGCGATAGTGAGGCCGGAAATTTCGCAAGTGACGCGTACGTGTCAAAGTAACACTTTTGGAAGACCATGCGTCGCATGGGTGATGCGAACGCGTAGAAGTGGCATTTTCGAAGGGCCATGCGTACGCATGGAAGAGCGCTCTCAGCGCGAGCGCTACGTTCTCCTAGAGAGCGCTGGAGGCGACACGTACGCATCACAAGTGCAAATGCTAAATGTCACGTGTATGCGTGGGTGACGCATGCGCATGGAAGTGCCAAAATGCAAAAATAGCACGCACGCGTGGGTTACGCATGCGCATAGGTGCCTGAGCGCTCCGCTCTCCTGAAAAGCGCTCCATTCTCCTGGGAGCAGAATTCTGGTTCGTTTTATCTGATTCCAAGCCCATTTAAACCTCAAGCAAGCAGAGCCCGTTAACATCACTCAATCAAAGGCACAAGAAGCATCTAGAATAAGAATTTTCATTTAATTGTAATTTTTTTCAATTTAATTTCAATTTGTTATTTAGGAAAGCCTATATAAAGGCTTTAGTTTTATAGTTGGGGAGTAGGAGGCTAGTAGTACAGTAGGAGTAGGAGTAGAATAGAAGGCTGGAGGATTAGAGACTCCAGAGCTCTCTTGGAGGATTAGAGACTCCAGAGAGCTTAGCATAGTTTGATACACTTTTACCTTTCTGCCCTTTTACATTTTAGTTGTATTAAATTCAGTTTAGCTTATGCAATTTCAATTTCTTGCAATTCTCTTCTGCAACTTTCCTTTCTGCCAATTTTACATTTATGCTCTTATTGAGCTTAATTTACTTTTATGCAATTTAAATTTCCTGCAAGTATTCGTAGAGCGATGATCAATTAAACCTCAACTCATTAGGGGGAGGAGCTCTATTGTGATTCATATGAATTGAGTAAAATTCTTCTTTCTCTCAATCTGCTTGGGTGGCTAAGAGATAACTTCTGTTTTGATTTGATCCATTCACTCCGGAAGGGGGTTTGGATCCATTGAATTTCCATGTGAGTCTCGGAAGGGGAATCATGGAAATTAGAGCTGAAGCTCTATCTTTCACAACTCTCTTGATCAACATTATTCGGGAGGAATTGAGATCTTGAGAATTTGTGTGGCTTATGGATGAGAGACATGCACTTAACCTCTCCTCATGACAATTGGATCAAGGGATTGGCAAGATTGATTATGATTAGGGATATTGAATTGCCAAGGAATTGGGATCCAATCAATTTCAATCTGCCATAGATTTACTCATATGATTGAGAAGGAAGTTGAGACCCATTTGATTCATTGTGGATTATGATATCTCCAATCCCTGATGAGTCTTTCTTTCTGTTACTTGTCTTTGAGTTCACTTTAATTGCTTTGATTTACTGCTTTCTTTAATTTTCTAGCACCCAATTCCCATTTACATTTCCAGCAATTTACTTTTCATGCAATTTAAGTTTCTTGCCATTTAAGTTTTTGTCACTTTACATTCAGCAGTTTACATTCCCTGCAATTTACTTTCTGTTAATCAATTTCACCAATATTTTCTTAACTAAATTAATAACCTCACTAAAGTTACTTGATCTATCAATCCTTGTGGGATCGACCTCACTCACGTGAGTTTTATTACTTGATGCGACCCGGTATACTTGCCGGTAGTTCATACATGTGAAACATTAATTTTCACGTATCATCCACTTACCCCACCTTCTTTCCTATTGATCATATTTGCTCGAGGACGAGCAAAAATCTTAAGTTTGGTGTTGCAAAAGCTTTGCTTTGTAACTTCTACCACTCTTAAGTATAGCAGAAGAGGATGGAGCAAACAAGAGAGCATGCACATAAACTTGTGCAGCCGCCTCAACAGAGACAAAGGAGTGACATAGAAGAGATCAAGCATTACATTGGATCCTCAAGGAGGAGTAATAGCCATCATCATCTAGGTGGATTCGTTCTCTTTATCTCCTTGTTTGTTACTTTTTTGTTTTCTGTCTGTTTTATATTCTGTTTTCTTGTCCTAGTTGCATGATCATTTGCATTGATGTCTTTAAGTTGTAAAATATTCCATATATCTCTCACCTTGCTTAAATGAAAATTTTTATTGAAAAGAATTGAAAGATAAATGAATTTCAAGTTTAAAATAAGATTAGTTTAATTAGTTTGATGTGGTATCATTTGCTTTTGTTTTTTGAATGTATGATTAAACAGTGCATATTTGAAGTTGAAAGTTTAGAATGTTGGCTCCTGAAAGAATAAGGAAAAAGGAAAAATATTCTTGATAATCTGAAAAATCTAAAAATTGATTCTTGAAGCAAGAAAAAGCATGTTGAAAATAATAATAATAATAATAATATGCATGCAAAAAAGAAAGAGAAAAAAGTGGCGAAAAAAAAATAAAAAGCAGAAAAAACCATTACTGCCCAAAAATGCTGGAAAAGGAAGGCAGATTGAAAAAGCCAGTAATCCTTTAAACCAAAAGGCAAGGGTAAAAGGACCCAAGGCTTTGAGCATTAATGGATAGGAGGGCCGAAAGGAAATAAAATCCTGGCCTAAGCGGCTAAACCAAGCTGTCCCTAACCATGTACTTGTGGCGTGAAGTTGTCAAGTGAAAAGTGAAAAGCTTGAGACTGAGCGGTTAAAGTCGTGGTCCAAAGCAAAATGAGTGTGCTTAAGTACTATGGACACCTCTATCTGGGGACTCTAGCAAAGCTGAGTCACAATCTGAAAAGGTTCACCCATTTAAAGTGTTTGTGGCATGAATGTATCTAGTGGTAATACTGGAAAACAGAGTGCTTAGGGTCACGGCCAAGACTCAGAAAGCTGTGTTCAAGAATCAAAATAAGCTTAACTAGGAGAGTCAATAATATCATCTGGATTCTAAGTTCCTAAAGATGCCAACATCTCTGAGTTTCAATGGATAGTGAGATGCCAAAACTATTCAGAAGCAAAAAGCTACTAAGTCCCGCTCATATGATTTTAACTAAGCTTCATTTGAAACTTAGAAATTTATTGTATCTTAATTTTTTTCCATCCTACTGTGTTTTAGTTGGTTAGGGACAAGCAACGGTTTAAGTTTGGTGTTGTGATGAACGGATATTTTATACGCTTTTTGGCATCACTTTCATATAGTTTTTATATATTTAGTTTTTATTAAGTTTTTATAAGTTTTAGTGTTAAATTAACATTTTTGGATTCTACTATGAGTTTTTGTATTTTTTGATAATTTCAGGTATTTTCTGGCTAAAATTGAGGAGCTGGAGCAGAAGTCTGATTCAGAGACAGAGAAAGCACTGCAGATGCTGTTTGGATCTGACCTGCCTGCATTCGGAAGAGATTTTCTGAAGCTAAAGAAGTCCAAATGGAGCGCTCTCAACGACTATGGAAATCTGACTTCCAGAGTATTCCAGCAATATATAACAGTCCATACTTTGCTTCGAATTAAAAGGCCTAAAATTGGCGTCCAACACCAGCTTCCTACCCCCTTCAGGTGTCCAACGCCCAAAGAGCAGAGCCCAGTGTCCAAAGGCCCAAAGAGGACCCCCTAGCTAGCGTTCCATGCCCAAGGAGTCACATACCACGTGGATCTCATCAAAGCTCAACCCAAACACTCACCAAGTGGGCCTCGGAAGTGAATTTTAGCACTAAATTGACTGTTTTATCCTTACTAGTCACTACTAGAAAATTAGTTATTACAGACGGATATTTTCGACGGATTTTATCCCACAAAAATACAGACGGATTTTCAGAGGGATTTTTTGTCGGAAAACCAAAAAAATAAATTAGCATAAATTACAGACGGAAAAAAGAATCCGTCGATAATTCTGTCGGAAAAATTAATTTTTTTTCGTGGGAAATAGTTACAGACAGAAAATCCATCTGTAATTAAGAGGACAAAATGCTGCGTTTTATTAAATTATTACAGACAAAAAAATCTGTCTGTAATTTAAAATTTTTTGTTGGAAATATTGAGTTAACCCTAACTCACATCCTATCCTCTCGATGCACTCACACTCCACACTCTCTGTCATAGGGGATTCTTCATATCCTCTCAGATCCTGTCCTCCCAGAGCATCTTCCTCTCTCTGTCCACGCTCTCTCTATCATAGGAGCTTCTTTCACCGCTGCCGCTCTCTCCATCGCTCCGTCCACGATCTCATCACTGACAGCAACGACCATTCGCTGGTCATCTTCATCCACCGGTTCAAGTATGGTTTTGCATGGTTTTCAATTTTTGAATTCTTCTCATTTGAAATCATAGTTCCTGTGCTGTTCAGGTATGGCTTCAGTAATCGAAACCATTACACACTAAACAAACCAACAAACCCTAGCAATAACATTATCAATCTTACTTTCACTTTGTAAACTTGTCTGTCTCTTCGAACCCTAGCTTTTCTTTCAAAACGGCTTATGTATTTATTTATTTATTCACTCCCTGTTTCAATTTAATTTTGAATGATTTTTGTCTTCAGGAAGTGCAGCGATTAGAATCTTCTCTGGTTAGATTTTCAAGCAGTAAAACTGTTATTGCAGGTTAGATTCTTCTTTTTAGGGCTATGCATTGTAACTGTTTGTGATTATATCTTGCTTATAGAGGGGTTAACATTGCAATGCTCATGGCTTGTTTTTTTATTTTTCTCTAATAAAAACTCATGGCATTATTGCATTGTATGTCTATTAATTTGTTTTCATTTTTATTTCACAAAATTCTGCGGTGAAGAATGCCATTCCATACTATAGTACCAGGAAAAAACCATTTACTTTGAAAAATGAGAGAGAAAACATGAAAGATCAACTGGACCTTCGTTATAGTAGCAAAAATCAGAGTGAGGTACGTTTTGAATACTTACTTCATTCTATTCTATATCCTAGTCCAATATTACAAAATATAGTTCATAATTTTAATTTTGCTGCCCATATCAAGTGGTTGTATTTTCACTGAAATAACGCTTTTCTGATCTTTTGTTTCATATCTCCTTTCTCTTAATAGGTGGAAGTGGAAACTGAACCTGGAATTCTTGATGAAAGTATTAATGCTGTAGAAATAGATCCAGTATCAAAGATTCAGTCATCACTTGATAGTTCTCTTGCAAAAGCTACAAAAACGAACAACATACATGAAGGTCAACTTAATAGGTTAGAGGAACAGTTTGTGCCTTGGACATGAAGTTTGTCAATAAATATTAGGAGCCTTGAGTTGATAAGATGTGATTAATTATCACCTTTCTATGTTGTTTTCAATAGAAAAATTTATTGGAAAAGAATTTTTTTAGTGCCTTATAAGAATTGAATTTGGATAGTTTTTCACATGAACTAATTTCTGGCGCCATAAGTATATTATATAACTATGGTTAATAGGTTAATACTATATTATATATAATCTACTTCCTTCTGTTTATGAACTTGCAGATCCCAAGGCCATGCAAATGGTTCAATAAAATCAATGGGGGAAGGAGAACTCGTGACAAAAAAAAAATTTGAACATATAAAATCAATGCTAGAGGCAGAGTTAAGTGATATTCAGGAGCGGTACTTCCACATGAGCCTTAAATATGCTGAGGTAGAAGCCGAGCGTGAAGAACTTGTGATGAAGCTCAAAGAGGTTAGAAACATAAAAGGCTGGCTCTCATAACATCAACCTTATTCATTCTCAATATCAATAATCAACATTATTAATCAACATAAAAAATATTACTCATCTAATTTCATCATACATCATACGTCAACAACATTATTTATCAACGTTAACACCATCAATTCATCGTACATCATCAACCAAACAAATTCACAACCATATCAATCCAAACCTATTCTATGGGTCACTAGTCTAAGTGTGCAGAAATATTATATGTTACATAGAGGAAACCGAAACCATACCTTAGCCGATTTTTAATATGCCAAAAACCCAAAATGGAACTTCAACAAGCTTCAATTCACCAACAAGCCACCAACTCAATTCCAAAGGCTCCCGAATGTCCAAAGCAATTCCAACAGGCTCCAATATTCAAACTAACATTATACATTTCATATAAATCAAGACCTAACACTCACAATTAATCAATTTACAAGGGTTCTTGAGAAATCTTACCTGATTCACTGAAATTTGGGATAGAACCCAATATTTTCTCACTAATGATTAGCACCTAAACAATCAAAACATAAATTTTACTCAAGACCAACACCCATCAAACTCGAAATTCTTAGGGCAGCAGGAAGAAAGGGAAAATTTGAAATATTACCTACACAAGTGGAATAGAATTAACGACCTCGGCGAGAGCTTTGCGTAGCCACTGACGGCACGCAAATCAGAGCACTATAGCTCGAGATATGGCGGATTGAAGTGAGATGTGAATAGTATTTTAATGGAAACCCTCACTTCAGCTATGTGTGTTGTGTTTGTGGATGAGTGTGGTTCATTTAATGAACTTATATATGTTGGGCTTGGGCCCAACTCGGGCCCGGTCCAACTGGTTAACGTTTTTGGCCCGTTCAGCCCAATTTTGGACCAAACCTTTAAAATTAACGCCCGATTTTTAACTCTAAATATTCTCCTATGGTTTTCTACTATTTTTAATTATTCTATCACAGTACTGGATAGATTTGAACCGGTTCAACTGTTTTGGCTGACGGTTTACGGTTTTACTTGGTTTTTCGCAGAAAATACTTTTTCTGACTCAAAAAAATCTACTGAGTCTAAAAATCAATTTAAATCCTCCAATTCTCATTCTAAATTTTTGGATCCTATTTTGGGTAATATAGTTATTTAATTAAATAGTTAATTAGTCACGGTTCTCACAAAAGACAAATTTAGTACTGAAGCTTAAAGAAAGAAGCTTGTTGAACGTGAGAGACAGATGGAGCTAGAACGACTGTGTGAACTTAAAGAGGAGAGAGATGATGTAGGTTCTAGAATTTTTAAAATTTCTCATATTCATTATCATGTCTTGGTTATCATATTGATTGGTAATGGAAGAACAGCCTTGCTTTTCATTTTCTTCCATATCTCCTAATTAAACTGATGTATGTCTTTATGGTTCAATTCCTATATTTCTAATTTTTTTCTTGCACATTACTGACATACAATGAGTGACATATAATGAATAAAATAAAAAATACTGAGGTTTATTTTAGTATAGCGATAAAATTGGTATTCTAATATTCTAGGAAATATTAACGACATATTTACTGTTGATGATGGTGACAAATTAAAGATTCAATTGCGACTGAAATATTTGTGAGATACCTATCGATATGTTACTAGTTTAAAGGAATTTGCGATAACATTTGTGATAGTATTGCAACTAATTGACTACATATTTTTTCTAGCAAATTAGAGACTATTTTGTAACTTTACTTTTTCATTTAGAATAGCTTTGGTTTAGCGGAAAAATTCCTACAAATTTGATTAAGATTTTCAAAGATTAGCTATAGACTTGCTACAAAATGTGACAGATTTGCGATCATATTAGCGGACAACTTGCGATGAGTTAGGTTCGAAAAAATTCCTCGCTAATTAGCGTCAACTAAGCATTCTATTTCGTCTAAGAAGTTAGCTTGCATTTAGCGATGAGTCTGCTGCAGTAGAGTTTGTTGCTAATTAGCGATTACCGTTTAATCTATTTCTTCAATGGAGTTAGCTTTTACTTTAGTGATGGATTTGCGACTATCTATTCGGTAGCTAAAAAATTTTCCGATGAATTAGCGACTATTGTGTTTGCCTCACTGATCTGCAACTTGTAATTAGCGAGGAAAGCATTAGTTGATAGGTGGTTGATGCACCACTATTTCATGGTACATTTTATGCTTAATTGAGTGGATTTTATCAACATTCCATCACACTTATCCACATAAAATGCATGTTTTTGTGTTTCCATCCCAATTTCACTTAATGGTTGAAAACATGCTTTTTAGGCTCTAAATAAGCTATATTTTAATCTCTCTTTATTACTATTCGATGTCGTGATCTGTTTGTTGAGTGATTTCAGAGTTTATAGGGGGCAAGAATGGTCTAGAAGAGGGAAACGAAGCATGCATAAGTGGAAGGAGCATGAAAAATGGAGTTTTGGAGCAGTGACATCGACGTGCACGTGTAGCCCACACGCACGCGTGGGAGCTTGGATCTGGATTGGTGCGCAAGATAGGGATACATTCACGTGGATAGGAAAAATCTCATAGACGCGTCCGCGTATCTGACGCGTACGCATGGATCATGAATCTCATCGACACGTACGCTTGATCCACGCGTACGCGTGATGTGCGCACGTGACCTCTTTAATGAAAACGTGCCTAGCAATTTCAGGGGAGCTTCAGGCCCAGTTTTGAGCAGAATTCTGGTGGGAAAAGACATAATGGACCAAGGATTAGAGGGGGTTCACATCTTTTACACATCTTTAGTTAGTTTTGGGAAGTTACATGTTTTTAGAGAGAGAAACTTCAACTTCTCTCTAGGTTTTGGCTTTCTTAAGTTCAATTGCACTTGGATCCTTTGGTTAGATATGAATTTGCTTCAATTTTACATTGCTCTAGATTGTAGATCCTCTTCTTCTACTCTCAATTTAGTGTTCTTGTTACTCTAGCATTGTAGATCTTGGATCTAGACCTTGTTACTTTGATTTCTATTAATGCATTGAGGAATTTCATGTTCATTGTTGTTAACTGTTGGTTTGTTGTTAATTGTTTGCAATAGATAGCTTTAATTCAATTCTTTTCCTCAATTTCTTGATGTCTTCCATTATTGATCACTAAATGTTTGAGAAAATGTGAATTATAGCTATGGAGTAGATCTTCACTCTTGGCTTAGGGGCTGGGTAATTGGAGACACTTGAATTGTTGAGGTCTTTTGTTGATTGACAATTGGAAATTGCTAATTGATTTGAATGACACTAACTCTAGTCTCTCCTTCAGATTTGACTAGGACATGTGGACTCAAATTGATTATCTTCACTTGACTTTCCTTCATAGTTAGAGGCTAACTAAGTGGAGCAATAACCAATTGATGTCACAATTGATGGAGATAATGATGATAGAATTCCAATTCCCATCCCTAGCTAAGACTTTTATATTGATTGATTGTCATTCACTCTTGCTTAATTTCAAATTCTTGTGTCCCTTAGTCTCATTGCTACTTGTTCATTATTTTAATTCAAGTCTATTCATATTTCTCATATTCAATCTCTAAATACCAAGAGAACTCCTAATCAATGATGTGCACCTTAAGGCAACTCCTAGGGAGAATGACTCGAGACTGATACTCTCGGTTATTAATTTGAATAGTGGACACATATTTTCATTGTTTGATGTGTTATAGCTTGTTGGTTTAGACTATACTCATGACGAATTTATTTGGAAAAATTCTATACCAACAAAATATAACTCATCAGTGGTAGCTAATCCGTACAAATTATATTTTGCGTCAGACTAGCGATGATTTTACGACTCTTTTTACGGTAGCTAATTGGCCATATTCTTGTAGTGACACTCTGGTGCTTACACACATTCTGTGAAATTTGTAAGTTGTGCGTACGTACAACATCGTGCATACGCACAAGCTGGGAGAACTCTTCTGGTCGTGCGTACGCACAACCCTATGCATACGCATATTGTCCTGTTTTTCAATAAAGACATTGTTTTAAACCGCTTTACCTTTCCAGCAAGCTTGCAAACTTCCATAACACTTGTTTAAAGCCTTTTTGCCAGTTTTAGGATCTTGAATCAAGGGAGAAAACAATAAAGTAATAAAAAGGGGTATTTTAGTTCTGAGTTTAGAGCCGGTGACATAAGTTTGGAAGGTTTGTGTAAATCTAGCTTGAATTGGTGAATGTTGAGTTGTGAAGTTTATGGTTGAAGAGATTACTGAGAAATGAAAATGCTTATGATGAATTTGAAAAGTCGAAAACTGGTGATGGGATGGTTATGATGAGTTGAGAACTCGAAAAGGAATAATGAAATTATTGGATTATACGGGAGTGTGTAGAGCCTATATCTCTGGCGTGGCAGATTTTTTTGCTGCAAGAGTGTGCGGAGCCTATATCTCCGGCGTGGTAGTTTTTCTAGTCCAACAATGTGCCCAACACTATATCTTTGGAATGATTTATGATGAGACAGTTATTGTTGTATCCTTCTTTGCTACATGAGTGTGCAGAGCCTATATCTCCGGCGTGGCAGATTTTTTTGCTGCATGAGTGTGCAGAGCCTATATCTCTAGGCATGGCAGGAAGGCTACATTCAGAAAGATGTATCGGGTTTGCATTTATGGACTGACAAGTGATATCACGAGCCAATAGGATAGGCATTCATCATATGCATCTTCTATATACTTGTTTGCTTTGCTTAACTTCAGTATGCCTAAATGAATCACATGTCTACTTGATATTTGATTACTTGCTGTATATGTATATTAGTTGTGCTTTACTTGTATGCATTGTCCGTGTCTTTTGCTGGGATTGAGGAGGTTCGGTAGGCGGTGGTGATGGGATCACACGGAGGTTTGGTTGGCGAAGGCTATGGGATACAGCGGTGTAATTAGTACTAGTTAGAAATCTCCTAAGTTTAGATAACCCTATTTGTTGTTTATGGTTTACGTTATTTATTTTGTTTTAAGCTTGGATATCCGTTTTTGATGTGACGTTCTAGGATTGCCTTTGGCGTTCCGAAACCTTACATCTTATATATTGGGCATTGTTACCATACTGAGAACCTCCGGTTCTCATACCATATATTGTTGTTGTTTTTCAGATGCAGGTCGCAATCTACCATGGCGAGTTTGCGGATGTGGTGACAGAGCAGAGTATGGTCTTCCTTAAGTTTTATTTCACTTTACTTTTGTTGTAGTACTCTCACCTTTTTTATATTTAACGTCTTTGCCTTAGAGGTTTTATTTTTAAAAAACTTTGAGAGATAGGTTGTTGTTGTTTTAAACTTCAAACTTTGTTGTATTCAGTTTGACTAGCTGGCCTAAACTCCGCAGGCTATGACTAGTCCTCTTTTTGTATATCATACTTATATATATGTCTTGTTTAATCTAAGTATTACCTTGTGTATCTTGGAGCTATCTACAAGGTGTTACATATATTATGTCTTGTCTGTTCTTATCTATATGTTTAGTTATCGTGTGTGAACGCTTCGCGTTTTGTAATTCCGCTTTATGAAACTTTGAGCTTTATACCTTCATCGGGCTTCTAGTATTACTATTTCTTTCTATATATAAAATATTATATGAGCCTTAGAACTATCATGAAACTTTGTTATCCTTTGCTTTTCGACGCGAGGTAAGGCTTAGGATAATGGGATGTTACACTCAACACAAGCAAATTAAGCATAATTTTTATATAGTATTGTTAGATTGATGAATTATTTTTTACTATTATTATATGTACTCATATTTTAAAAGTTTGATGAATTTATTATTATCTCTTACCTACACCATATTTTAAATTTAAATTGATACAATAAAAATTGTTATAATTCCTTTCATTAAAGGAAGGGATTTTATTGATTTGTAAAAAAATAAATGAGTGGTCCAAATTGGACAACAAAAAAAAAGTGATATTCACCAATCACATAATACTAATAAAGGCTTAAAAAAGAATTAAAACTAGAATATGTAAAAATCAGAATAGTGGCAGTGAAGTAAGCTTTTAGGGTATTCTAATGAAAGAATTCATGCGTGAGTGTCTTGGCAGCAACGGTGATTTCCAAACAAGTAGTACTTTTTTGTTAAAAAACTTGCAGCTTCCCAGCTACTAGATTCTCCACAAGATTGTTGCAATGAGGCATCTTTTTTTCTTTCTCCCTTAATCACAAACTACAATCGTCTCCATCCACCATTTCTAAAACTTCATATCTTCACCCAGTAAGTTCATCACTCTCATCTCTTTCCATACCTGGGTTAATTGGGTACAGTTAATTAGGCAATGATTAACTGATTCATCTTGCATATCAATCGAGGGAATTCTTAATTGGAGTCAGAGCTTCACCAAAAGGATTTTGTGCATGATTTTTCAAATAAAAACTCTTATTTTGGTAGGGGCTCTCATGGACTAAATTGATTTTCATATTTGTTTTTGCTGGCACTCTTCAGGAAATAACTCAAGTGGGGATGAAAAAAAGAGAAAGCGATTTGATAACCAGAGCTCACAGTGTAAGAATCTGTTTTCTCTTTTGCCCAAACTATTCTGTCTTGACTGTGTCCGATATAAGATTGCATTATGTTATGTGCATAATCACCGTTAAAATTTTTATTTATAAGTTGCATATTCCAGAGACCATGTGTGCCCATATCAATGCACAAAGAATGCAAGTGCCATAAAAGATTAAGCATTGATCTAAAAATTTCATCATCCAACAATACCGAACAATCAAGAAGCACTAAAATAATTCAAGAAATTCTCAACAGTTGAGTGAAAAAATTTAACACCAATGTTAAAATAACAAACTTAAAAATAAGAAAAAAGAACTAACTACAAATAACAAAATTAAATGCAAGTAAAAACAAGAAAGGTAATCAACTACAATCATTAAAAGAAAAATAGAAAATCAGAGAGGTTGAGAAGTAAGATTTTGAAATTAGGAAGAAAAATCAATGGAGAAATAATAGTGAGAGATGATGAGAGAAATGAGAAACAGGAGAGAGAGAGAGAGAGAGAGAGAAGGAAAGAAATGGGGAAAAGAGAAGAAGAAAAGAGTAAGAAAGAAATAAAGAAAGAAGAAGTAAAGAGAATGAAGAGGTAAAAAGAAGGAAATAGGGCAGCTGAAGTCATGAAGGTGACACGCACGCGTCACTCACGTGTGCGTGCGAAATCAAGAACAGGCAGGCGATGCGGACGCGTCCTCCACGCATACGCGTGAGATGCAGAAAAAGAAAGGGACGCGTACGCGTCAGTCACACGTATGCGTAGGCGTGAACCGTGCCCAGCGCATAATGCCCGCATGGTTCCATCACAACTCTCTGTTTTGGAACCATGCAGCAGCACCCTCCCCGCACCATTTTAGCATGGTGATTTTTCGAAGGCCACGCATGCACGTCAGGCACGCGCACGCTTGAGGTACCTTCTTTTTTTTTTGTTAAAGAAGCATAGACACAGAAATTAACAATCTCCTAAACTATATACACTCTAAATCAACCAAAATTTAAATTTAACCAAAAATCCTAAACTCTTTTTTGAAAAAATTTTCAAATATTCCCCTAGGCAATTCAAACAAAACTTACAATTCAAGCAATAATCAAATTCAAATCAACTACCCTACTTCAAAACATAAATCTAATAAGAAACCTAGCAACCAAAGCAATACATACAAGAGTATAGAAAGAAGAAAACTATCTAACAATGACAACTTAATTCATTCATTGATTATATCTACAAGAGAATGGAAAGAGTTTACCATGGTGGGGTGTCTCCCACCTAGTAATTTTATTTATAGTCCTTAAGTTGGACATTTGGGAGGCTTCTTGTCATGGTGACTTGTGCTTGTATTCATCCTTGAATCTCCAACAATGCTTGAATCTCCAAAATGCTCCAAGATATCAATTCAATTTCACCAAGCTTTGATGGAGTTCTTCACAAGCCTTGAGCTCCCAAAGTTGATCCTCGTATATTCTGAGATCCCAAATCTTTGTTTCTACACCCATCTTCAAGTTGATCAAGACAATTCCAATTGGGCAACAAGCTAGCCAAATTCTCAACCAAGTATCCAAACAACTTCCTAGACCCAAGCAATCTAGTTCTACACCAACCTTTGCATTTCAACATTGAGCTCTTAACCATAATGAACCTTGATTGGCAATTCCACCCACTAACCAATTCTCTCTTGCTCTTAATTCCACAAAGAGCTCTTAGTTGCCCATCCATCTCAAGCAAACCATATTCAAGTGGGAAAGTAAAGTTTAGGGATAATAATTTTACCCACTTGAATATTGTGTTGGATGGTGACTTAGAAAGAAATGTCTCCAATGGTCTCGCAAATTCCACACCCTTATGCTCTTCTTTGACTACCTCCACCTCTTGGCAAGTGTCTTCAATTTCAATTCCTTGTTCACCAACTTTTTTTACACATTCCTCATTGCTTAAGTCATGTATTGAAGGTTGTTCTCTAGCCCCCTCAACATCAATTTCACAACACAATGAGGAAGGTTCAACTATTTTAATTAGTATATTGGTTGGTGTGGAATCATCTTCAATAGTAGGAATTTTCACTTGCTCAACTTCTTCCAATCTTTCCTCATCCACAATAAGCTTAGGAGGTTATACATTATCCTCCTCAACATCAATTTCAAGCTCAATGGAAGAATGTTTAACAATTTCCACAAAATTATCAACAACATTACTTGGTGTGGAAGTGTTCTTAGGGTTGAACTCCACCCCTTGTTCAACTTTGCCTAGATCTTCAACCATTTCTTCTTCAACAATCTCCATCCCTTCCACTTGTTGCACAACACACTCTATTTTCTTGTTCTCAAGTTGAGATTCTAAGATCACTTTCATGCTCTGCTCTTTGGTTGATTCTCCACATTCATTCATGAAAATGATTTGCTTGAGGCATGAATCCCATGAGTCCAAGTTGGCTTGAATTTTGGCAATGTTAGCCATGATAGCTTCGTGCGTCCTTTGGGCTTCCTCTTGCTCCTTTTGACGGATGATTGCTTGAAGCCGATCTATTGCTTCTTTGAGACGATCCCTTGGCTCTTGTTTTACTTGGCTAACATAATTAGGATCACATTGCTCTTGGATCAATGGGTATGGACTTTCTTCCATGGAGGGTTATGGTGGAGGGGAGAATTTATCTTATGGTTGAAAGTTCTCATACATGGGAGGTGGTTCATCTTGGTAATAGTATGGCGGTGGTGGTTCTTGGGGGTATTGATGTTGGAATTGGGGTGGTTCTATGTATGGTTTGCATGGCTCATAAGGTTGATGGTATAGTGGATATGGATTAGAGTCATATGGAGGGGTTTGGTGGTATGAGGCTTGTGAGTATGGTGGTTGAGGGCTATATTGAGGAGGGGGTTCATAGGCATATTGTAAGACCCAAAACTTTTGAAAAATGGCTATCATGAGCTAATTTCAAATTCAGTATTTTTGTAGCTTTAATTTCAGAAATTTCTTTATTAAAGAAAGTTAAAGCAAGTTTTGATTAATTGAATTTGAAATAAATTAAAATGATTATCCAATTTTACAATTATTGAATTATTTTCTATATTCAAATTATAAAGTTGGTAGTTGTGAAATAATAAGGATTTTATATGACTTGGACTAAACAATTAATATTTTAAAATATTAATACTGCTGTTTTGGGAAAATAAAGGATTTAATTATATTATTTCTAATTATTGGATTTGAACATTTTATTGAAAATAATTGTGAAATTGATAAAAAAATAATATTTTTTATACATTATTATTGTTGGGTTAAAATTTATTTCTAATTACTATATTATCCCAATTTTTATTTAAAATTACAAAACTACCCTTAAACCTAATTTTACCACAACCCTAATTCCCAAATTGGGAAAACCCTAACCCTGAAACCCTAACCCGGTCCATTTCCCCCACAACCCAGCAACTGCAGCCTCTCCTTCCCAACAAACACGCACACACAGAGAAAGGAATGGAGGGGGGAAATGTTGCGAAGAGAAGGAGGGGAAGAGAAGGGGGACGGCGCCGGCGGGCATAACTGCCGCCACGCCGTCGTGTCGCCGTTATAGGGGAAGGAGAGCTTGATACCGCCGAACGAAGAAGGAAGGGGGAGGAAGGACATGTTCGCACCGTCACCAAGCGGTTGCTGCGGCCTAACCGCGTCGCCGCCGATCGTGAAGCTGCCGCCGGATTGCTGCGCGTGAGGAGGCATGCCGTTGCGGCCATTGTCATCCCGTCCTTGGAGCCATAAGTCGCACCTCTGTCACCGAGCCAGAGGAGCTCGTCCTTGCTAAGTCGCCGCCACCGCTGCTGGGGTTTGTCGCCGCCATTTTTGCCACTAACGGCGAGCACAAAGAGAGAGAGGGAGATGGGAGTTGCACAACAAAGAGAGTGAGAGCGTGACAGAGGAAGCCATCGCCGCCTGCCACCGTCGCCGAGCTTCCTTGCTGTCGCCACAGAAGCCACCCTCGCCGATGCTGTCGAAGGCGCGAACAGAACGAGCACGCGCACGAGGGAGCTTGCGAAGAGGGTGAGATGCGGTGGTGGTGGGTTGTTCCGCCACCCACGCTGCCGTTGCCGTCAGGAGCTGCCACCATGGTCGCTGGCCTCCTAGCTGCTGCAATAGTTGTGGTCCGCTGTGTATGGTCACCGGGGGAGTCGTTGTGGCTACTGAAACCACCGCTGAAGCTTCTGGCTACTTCTTCCATCACTGGAAAAACACTACCGCCACCTCTGTCACCGAAAATAGCCACTGAGTCCTCTGTGTTGGTAAGCTCTAACCCTGCTTCAGCTTCTTTATCCGTTAAGTTTTCCATTGCCATGGGAGTTGTTGATAAGGATGGTTGTGCTAGGAGTTTATTGCGAGTTGCCGTCGTTCTGGTCACCGGCTATGGCGTTGGTGTTGCTGGAACCGCCACTGGTGCTGCCGCCACTTGGTTCCCACGAGTACGGTAAGCATTTTTGTTTTGAAGAGTCCTTAAATCACTGCTCTGTTATCATACGCTGAAGTTTTTCGGCGTTATTTGCTATAAGATTGAGTTTCGGTTGTTGTATGTCACGATTAGAGCTGCTGTGGTTACTGCGAAAGTGGCTTAGAGCTGAGGCTGCGGTTGTCAGTGATTTCGAGTTGAGAGAGAAGGTTCCTGTGACGCGTTTGGGTTATGGTTTTGTGTATTGAGGTAGGGGCTTTTCTAAAGAGCTATTTTATATCTGGAATTGTTATAAATGGATCTCAGCCAACCAACTTACAATCATAATTCATGATCAGCCACAAGCCATCGTCTCATACACAGCCATTCAACTCATATCATACACAGCACTCCACCGTCCTCCTCAACATCTCATATCATCTTTATTAATCATAACTCATCATAATATCCCCTTTTTTCCTCCACAAGTTACCATCTTCTCTAGCTTTCTCTCAATCACGATGCATTTTACATTAATCTAAGATTTAAAAGATGAAAACGAGGGTTTATAAGCCTGAAACAGCGTCTCAAAAGGTCACAAGCTTGTTGGAAATGTGAAAGACTTGAAAACAAAGCTTTAGAAAAGAACAAGGTCGTGTGCGAACGCACAGGGGTGTGCGTGCGCACGCCCAGAAGCATTTTTAAAAGTGTGCATACGCACAGAAAGCAAAATATCCATTTTTTGTGCACGCACAAGGTGTGCTAGCACCACTGATAAACCCCATATTTAGAGTTTATCTTGTGTTGAATTTAGAGGGTTTTGTCAACCTTTCTCCCATTTATCCAATGAAATAGCATAGTTTTGTAAATTCTCCTTTAATTGTGCTTAAGAGTGAAAACATGCTTTTTAGGTCCTTAATTGTTTAATCTTGATTTACCTTTGATTCCATTAGATGCCTTGATATGTTTTTTAAGTGATTTCAGATTTAGGAGGCAAAGATTGGGTCAAAGAAATGAAGAAAAAGCATGTATAAATAGAGAACTCATGAAGAAATGAAGGAATCGCAAAAGCTGTCAAGCCGACCTCTTCGCACTTAAACAACCATAACGTGAGCTACAAAGGTCCAAATGATACGGTTCCAGTTGCGTTGGAAAGCTAACATCCAGGGCTTCTAAATGATATAAGATTTGCCATGGTTGCATTTTGCATAGAGGCGCGCACATGCACGGTACGCGTACGCGCTGATGGGTGCATATGATTCACTTAGTCAAACACGTGGCCAGCGATTTTAGAAGCCTTGTGGGCCCAATCCAACTCTTTTCTGATGCTATTTAAGCCAAGGATTGAAGGAGAATTAACATACTTTTGATCATTAGTCATAGTTTAAGTTTTAGGAGTAGTTATAGTTAGTTTTCTAGAGAGAGAAGCTCTCACTTCTCTCTAGAATTAGGATTAGGTTTTAGATCTAGATCTACTTCTTCTTCTCTCTTCTAATTTTCCTTTTCCTTCCTTAATTGTTCTCTTGTAGTTGTAGAATTCATCTTCTCTTGTAATTCCTTTGTATTGTTAGTTGTAGTTTATGAACTTTCTTTTGTAGATCTACATTTCTTCTACAATGCAATTGGTAAGTTCTTTGTTGTTTCATAATTGTCTTCCTTTTCTATTGTTGATCTCTTGCTATTCTAGTTAGATCTCTCTTTAATTCTTGCAATTCACGTTGTTTACTTTTATTGCTTTCTATGGGTTTGTTAAAATACTTCTTTTAGTTATGAGTTTACTTTTCTATTTTTGCCTTTCTATTGTTAATCTATTACTTTTGTAGTTATAGATTCCTTTAATTCTTGCAATTTAATATGCTTTTCTTTTGTGCCTTCCAAGTGTTTGATGAAATTCTTGGTTGGATTTTAGAGTAGATTTTAGTGCTCTTGGCTTGGGAAGGTAACTTAGGAACTCTTGAGTTACTAATGTCCAAGTGATTGACGATTGGGAGCCATTAACGCTAGATCTCACTAATTGATTTAGTGGAGAACTAGGACTTATGGACTTGGATTTACATAGCTCATTTGACATTCCTTTATTAGTTAGAGGATGACTTAATGGGGTTGATCCTTGCCAATTCTCATGTTGTGGTTAGTGATTAGGATAGAGATCCTTGACCACCAAACCTTGCCAAGACCTTTCTAGTTGTTAGTTTATTTTCATTGTCATTTATCTTTCATGTCTCCTATTAAAAACCCCCAAATATACCTCATAACCAATAACAAGACACTTTATTATAATTCCTAGGGAGAACGACCCGAGGTTCAATACTTCGGTTTATAATTTTAGGGGTTTGTTACTTGTGACAACCAAATTTTTGATTGAAAGGATTGATGTTGGTTTAGAAACTATATTGCAATGAGCTTTCATTTGTAAATTCTAAGCTGTCAAAAAGTCCATTCATCAGCCACCAACAGCATGTCATTCCCAACATGTGCATACGCACAGGGCTGTGCGTACACACAGGGCTGTGCGTACGCACAGCTCGTAAAACCTTATTGTTTGTGTGCACACACAGGTTGTGCTAGCGCTCCCTTCAGTAGCCTTCTCCCCGTGTGTTCGTACGCACAAGGCTGTGCGTGCGCATAGGTCCAAAAACCCACAGGGTGTGCGTGCGAACAGGCCTGTGCGTGCGCACACAAACCAGAAATCACAAATTCTGCAGAATCTGCAGAATTCAGATTTTTGGCCAAAACTTTCAAAGATCATATCTCATTGTACAAAATTTGGATTTCTACCAAATTTAAACCATTTTAAATCTTATGAAATTATCTTTCATTTGATATAAAAATTATCAAGTTCCAAAAATAATAACTCAAGATATGATCCGTTGAAGTTCATCAAAATTTCATTTTTACCAAAACTCATAAAACTCCCAATTTCTAAGCATACACTTCCAATTCTCATTTAAAACCAACTAAAACTCACCCTTCCAATTCCAATTATTTCCAAACCTCATTCAACCTTCAACCCACTAATTGTTCCATATTTAACCAATCTCAATTGAATAATTCCATTTAGGATTACATTTCCATAGCTCAATTTCTTCCAAACATTCATTCAATTTCAACAATCACCATGAGCACAAACATTTATATCACACCAAATCATGCTTAACAATGTGTGTCTCAATCTTAACAATATTTAGGCATATTAATCCATGTTACTCATAACTTTCTATGCTCATTAACAATTAGCAACATTCATAACCAATCAATTATTATTCACACATTCTCAACTTAATCCACGTCAACATTTCACAGTCCACTAAATACATACACAACAACACAATTCATTTTAACCCATCAACAATATCAATAGTTCAACTCCTATCTTAGGGTCTCTAGCCTAAGTTTTTACACCACATTACATTTTAGATACAGGAAACTGAAACCATACCTTGGCTGATTCTCGTTCCACCTGAAACACCCTCAATTTCAACTTTCAAGGCCTCAAGGCTCCCAAAATCAGATTTTCAAGTACAAAAGCTTCTTTCCAAGCTTAGTGCTCTACTCCAAAGCTTTCCAAAACCACCAATCAAGCTCCAATACATATATATACAATGCCTAAGCCACAATATCACACTTAACATAATAACTCAAAATCTAACACCATAAATTCAGAATTTTTCACTAGAGTTTGAGGTACTTACCAGCCCAAGGATCAAAAGAGGCAAGAAGAAGCTTCTTCTTCAAGTTAATTAGATCCTATAACACAAAGGAGCTCACAATCTCAACATTTTTGCCCAAGAAATTCGAAAATCAAAGCTGGAAGAATAGAGGTGAAACGTGGCTTACCTCTTGCACAACCTTATGGGCTTTGTAAAGGTCAACGCCGCGGTCGCGTGGCCTCAAACGGTGCATCGATCGGAGCTCCGGATTAAAAGTTATGATCAATGGAAGATTGGATTGATTTTGGAACAAGGGTTTCCTTGTTTCCCTCCCCTTACCAGCGTGTGTGTGTGTGTGTTTTGAGAGGGAAGAGAGAGCTGATTTCTTGGGCTGGGCTTTGGGCTAGGCCTTTGGCCCAACTTGGGTCCGATTGGCCCGGTTTGGCCCGTTCAGCCCAATCTTGTGCCGATTTCTTAAAAATTAGTGTCAAAATTCTCGTTTTAATTTTCTCTATCATACTAAGCCATAAAAACCTCATTTCTCATTTTCTATAATATATTCTAATTTATAGGTTAATTAGTCATTAATTAACCGGATTTTACATGCCAACCCCTCTCTTTCTGTGCAGAGCTTTACAGAGCCCCCAAACATCAATTCTAAGTTTGGTGTTGGGCAGCCATCAACAAGCTCTAAGTACACAGGTACTAAAAAGAAAGTACCTAAAGGTTGGAGGGACAAGAAAGTCCCAATTGAAGACCTCTCATCTGGCATGAGAGTTGTCTTTACTAAGAAGCTAGTCTTACCACATACACTGAGTTGTGTCCTATCTCTAGAGCATGTAGAGCTCATTCATGAGAGGACAGGAAGAAAATTCACTGTCAGCGGCAAAAATCTGAGCCCATACTCACCTCCGTAAGGAGCTAAAGGTCAAGCTAGTGATGTTAAAGAAGCGCTTGTTGGGAGGCAACCCAACCTTACTTTACCATATTTGTTTTCCTTTAATTTGTTTTTCTTTTCAGTTGTCAGAGTCAAGAACATATACATCAGTCAAGAGACAGAATCCACAGCAGTGAAAATAGAGCACTCTGGATAGAGTGTCAAAGTTGAACGCCAGCTAGGGTATCCCTGCTGGGCGTCTAACGCCCCTAATGGGCAGCATTGCTGGCGTTAAACGCCAGCCAGGGAGCAGTCCCTGGGCGTTCAAATGCCAGTGCAAGAGAGCAGGTAATCTGGAATTCCTAATCTCTCAAGACCAGTAGGTCCCACAGAAGCTCCACCTACCCCACCTTCTTCTACTCTACTTTGCTCGAGGATGAGAAAAACTCTTAAGTTTGGTGTTGCAAAAGCTTTGCTTTTTGACTTCTACTACTCCTGAATATGGAAGAAGAGGATGGAGCAAACTAGGAATCATGCATAAGAGCCTGTGCAGCCGCCTAAACAAAGACAAAGGAGTGACATTGAAGAGATCAAGCAATACATTATTGAATCCTCAAGAAGGAGCACTAGCCACCATCATTCAGGTGGATTCATTCTCTTTACACCCCTTTCCTATTATTTTTCTATTTTCTGTCTGTTTATTTATCTGTTCTCTAATTCTAGTTGCATGATCATTTCCATTGATGTCTTAAAGTTGTAAAATGATCCATATATCTCTCACCTTGTTTAAATAAAAAAATTTTTTATTGAAAAGAATTAAAAGATGCATGGATTTCAAGTTTAAAATAAGATTAGTTTAATTATGTTATGTGGTGTCATTTGCTTTTGTTTTCTGAATGTATGATTGAACAGTGCATATTTGAAGTTGAAATTTTAGAATGTTGGCTCTTGAAAGAATAAGAAAAACGGAAAAATATTATTGATAATATGAAAAATCTGAAAATTAATTCTTGAAGCAAGAAAAAGCAGCAAAAAAGTAAAAGAAAAAGCAAGTTGCAAAAGAAAAAAAAATTATGCATGAGAAAAAGAAAGAAAAAATGTCGAAAAGAAAAAGAAAAAAAATAAAAAGAAGAAAATCCATTATAGCCCAAAAATGCCGGAAAAGGAGGGCAAATTAAAAAAGCCAGTAACCCTTTAAACCAAAAGGCAAGGGTAAAAGGACCCAAGGCTTTGAGCATTAATGGTTAGGAGGGCACATAAACCATTATTTTATGATTTATATTGTGTTTAATTGTGTGGTTTTATCAAGTCTTTACCCACTTATTCATATGAGTAGCATGTATTTACAATTCCTTCCCAAAATTGTTCCATGGTTGAAAACTTTCTTCCTAGAGACTTTTAATTATGTATTTTAATTCTCCTTTTCCCATTCGATGCCGTGATCCATGTGTTAAGTGTTTCAGGCTTCATAGGGCAAGAATGGCTTGGAAAATAGAGAGGAGGCTTGCAAAAATGGAGGAAACACAAGAAACTAAGGAGATGACCAGCGAGCAATGACGCGAGCGCACGGCCTACGCGAACGCGCAAAATGAAGAAATCGCAGCGACGCGAACGCGTGCCTGACGCAAACGCGTGGATTGAAGTCTCCACGAATGGCGCGGCCACGTGGATGACCCGAACACGTGACAAGGAAAATCACTGAATGACGCGAACGCGTGGACGACGCATACGCGTGACCTACGCGATTTGCAAAAATAATAGAATACGCTGGGGGCGATTTTGGGCGGCGTTTTAACCTAATTTTTGGCCCAGAAACACAGAATAAAGCGAGGGAACATGCAGAGACTCAACAGGCATCCACATACATTCAGATTCATCAACATTAGGATTACTTTAGTTTCAGATCTGAATTTAGATTAGTGTTACATTGATAGTTTATGCTTTTGCTTTGGATTGTGGATGTTGAAGAGCCATTACCTCCGTGAAGATACTACTTTAGTTTGTTTCCTCATTCTTTACTCTTTTCAGTTAATATATAGAGTTATTTTTATTTTTAATTAATTTTAATTCTCTATTTAATTTTATTTAATTATGTCTTCTTATATTTTTATGATTATTAATTTCATGTCAATGGAGTAGATCATCTACCTGACATGGGGGTTTATTAAGAGGAGACACTTGATTTGGAATGCTCAAGTGCCTAGTTAAATTGGACGTTGTTGGCTAATTCTGTATCTGCTAACGCTGGACCTTCCCAAGGGAGAAGACTAGGATTTGCGGGTAAGAGTTAGTTTAATCACTATACTTTCCTTTATTCAGTAAGGGTTAACCAAGTGAGAACAACAACCTCTTTACACTACACTTGAGAAGATTCCAACAAGGATAGAAATTCCACTTAATTATTCCCCCAGTTAAGGCCTTTTATTTGGAATATCAATAATTTTTCTTAGTTTATTTTTATTGCTTTAATTCACAAATATTTTAATTACTCATTATCAAAACTCAAACTTTCTGGGAATTTTCTGATTAATAAAATAGCTCTCTTTCCTGCAACTCGTTGGGAGACGACCTGGGACTCATACTCCCAGTATTTTTATTTCTAAAATTTGTGACAACCCCTTTTTAAATTGGTGAGGCGGATCTTAGCTGGTTAAGAGCTATACGTGTAACGCTATTCTCTTATTTAAAATCTCTTAATTGGTTAACTTCTGCCACACATCAAGGGTCTAAAGGAATAAAATCCTGGCCTAAGTGGCTAGACCAAGCTGTCCCTAACCATGTGCTTGTGGCGTGAAGGTGTCAAGTGAAAAACTTGAGACTAAGCGGTTAAAGTCATGGTCCAAAGAAAAAAGAGTGTGCTTAAGAACTCTGGACACCTCTATCTGTGGACTCTAGCAAAGCTGAGTCACAATCTGAAAAGGTTCACCCAGTTAAAGTGTCTGTGGTATTATTGTATCCAGTGGTAATACTGGAAGACAAGGTGCTTAGGGTCACGGCCAAGACTCTGAAAGCTATGTTCAAGAATCAAAATAAGCTTAACTAAGAGAGTCAATAATATCATCTGGATTCTAATTTCCTAAGGATGGCAACATCTATGAGTTTCAATGGATAGTGAGATGCCAAAACTATTCAGAGGCAAAAAGCTACTAAGTCCCACTCATCTGATTGTAACTAAGCTTCATTTGAAACTTAGAAATTTATTGTATCTTAATTTTCTTTATCCTATTGTGTTTTTAGTTGCTTCGGGACAAGCAACGGTTTAAGTTGGTATTGTGATGAGCGGATATTTTATACACTTTTTGGCATCACTTTCATATAGTTTTTAGTAGTTTTTATTTAGTTTTTATTAAGTTTTTATAGGTTTTAGTGTTAAATTAACATTTTTGGATTCTACTATGAGTTATTGTGTTTTTAGATAATTTCAGGTATTTTCTGGCTGAAATTGAGGAGCTGGAGCAGAAGTTTGATTCAGAGACAGAGGAAGCACTACAGATGCTGTCCGAATCTGACCTACCTACATTCGAAAGGGCTTTTCTGGAGATATAGTGGCCCAAATAGAGCACTCTCAATGGCTATGGAAATCTGACTTCTAGAGCTTTCCAGCAATATATAATAGTTCATACTTTGCTTCGAATTAGAAGGCCCAAAACTGTCGTCCAGCGCACAAAGAGTAGAGACCAATGTACAAATGAACAAAGAGGACCCCCTAGCTGGCGTTCCACGCCCAAGAGACCTCATAGCATGTGGATCTCATTAAAGCTCAGCCCAAACACTCACCAAGTGGGCCCCAAAAGTGGATTTTAGCACTAAATAGACAGTTTTACCCTTACTAGTCATCTGTTTAGTATTTAAGGGATTATGTTTATGTAATTCAGACTTTCAGTTTAGCTTATAGATCATATTTTCGATTTTATCATTGTTTTCGTTTCAGCATGAGTTTCTAAACCTCCTAGGTTGAGGGGAGGAGCCCTGCTGAGTCCTATGAATTAATAAAATTATTACTATTTCTTCTCCGATCCGTGTTTGATCTGTTTCTAAGATGTATATCCGATCTTCATCGTGGTGAATAGGATGATCTGACAAATTAGCTCTGTTAATCACATTAAGATGAACGTGCCTGACAAACACCCGTGTCTACTTGGGTTCGTGTGAATACGTGACTGGAAAGCACGAGCCAACAGCTATGTTTATACATCTCTCAGACGGTTAATCCACGACTTCATTGGGGACTTCTTGAGACACCAGTTCAGCTGATTTTGGGGGAGATATGGTCTCCGTTGTATAGACTAGAATCCTAAGAAGCAACATTCTTTGACTCAGAAGATTCGACCTTGTCTGTGGCACTTTGAGTAGGATCGCTAGGAGAATGCTATGTTTATACATCTCTCAGACGGTTAATCCACGACTTCATTGGGGACTTCTTGAGACACCAGTTCAGCTGATTTTCGGGGAGATTATGGTCTCCGTTGTATAGACTAGAATCCTAAGAAGCAATATTCTTTGACTCAGAAGATTCGACCTTGTCTGTGGCACTTTGAGTAGGATCGCTAGGAGAATGATTTGCTAAGCGCTTCACCCTTCGTCAGATTGGATGACCACGACCAATGGCGTTCAATCTGTAGCAGAGGAGATCAATGACCACGGCCCATGGCGTTGATCACATACAGTCTGCCATTGAAGAAGATCATTCACAAGCAGAGAAGATAGTAGTACCAGAGTTAATTCAGAAAGACAAAGCAACTCCAATCCTTCAACATATCCCTATTGCTGAATCCAAAAGTCCTAATACAATTCCATATCCAAGAACCTTCTGATCTGTCTGACTAAGACCTGCAAGATAACCATATCTTGCTTTAAACCACAATCCTCGTGGGATCGACCCTGACTCGCTCAGGTATTACTTGGACGATCCAGTGCACTTGCTGGTACAATAGTACGAAGGTGTGGGGTTCGTACGCACCAATAACTCAACATAATGTGGGAATAGAAGGCCAAAAGTACAAAATAACAAGCTCCTAACTCAGCCTGCGAAGCTAAGGCTGGTCGGAGAGTATTTACGAATATATATATATATATACATATCCTAAGACCCAAAATACATAGCCAAAATCCTAACTCTCCATAAACCTCTAAGAGGATCAAAATAAACAAGTTATTTGGAGAAAAAGCTAAGTACATATATACAGCACTGTATATCAAAGTAAAACCCAGAAACTACTCTGCTTCAGCAGTCTAGATGCCTAGCGAGGTGCCTCTCGACCTGCATCTGAAAATAACAATACAGTATGGAGTGAGAATCGGAGGTTCTCAGCATGGTAAAGGTGCCACGCACATAATATATAAGTCCCTGGGAATGCCAGACGTAATCCTAGAATGCACGACACTAAGATTGAAAAGCTTAAAAGTACTAAACAGAAACCATAAAAGGTGGTCTTCTAAGGATACCTAAGTCTAATTCAACTTAACCTAACTCTAAGTCCTTCCACCCTTCCCTCGTACCTCCATCTCCAATGATATTTCACAGACAGTCAAGAAGATAAAGATAAGCACAAGTAGAATATAAGTTCTGCTGATAACAATAACACACTTAACATAGCAAGTACATTTAGGAACACCCAATTAATGCACAAACAAGTAATTCAAGCAATATGCATATGATGCATGCCTTTCCTATGGCTAATAAGTCTCATCTGTCAGTTATCAAGCCAACCCAATAAGTCCGGCTACTAAACCATTGGACTGTCCCCCAACGCGCATCCCCAAGAGTCTATGCATAGCTTTTTCTCAAATATATGAAATTGCTCAATAAAGGTCAACTTTCCCAGGAATTTAGAGTGCCCGGTCACATCTTACGTCGTAGGGTCAACAGAGTATCGAGTTTCGACTTGGAACACGTGGTGGCAAGCCGCGATACTTTACCCAGGAAAACTCGTATCTCATATCAATTGAGTGTATAATGCCAAATAATATTCATAATCATTGTAATCTTTGAAAAATCATATCATATAAGCCATGGTATCATATACAATCCATTTACACTCATTTCCATACTTACTTCTTCACTTTTTCTACTTTACTTCACCCTCAAGCTACCTTAATTTCTTATCTCCATCCTACTACTAGAGCTAATACTATGATTTGAGGTTAAAAAGATGAAAATAGAGGTTTAGAGGTTTAAGATTTGACTAAAAAAATACAAAATCCATTTTTACTGGAACAGGGCAACGCATATGGGTGGGCATGCAAAAAGGCTTGCTTGCGTATGCATACTCCCTACTCGTACACACATGGATCCCAAGCCGAAAAGGTTGGTCACGTCACAAGCGACTGGACGCGTAGGCAAATCCCAGGTCACGCGTACGCGTGGGCATGGAAAAGTCCTTACTCGTGTACACATGGATCCTAACCCAAAAGGGTTGGTCGCGTCGCAAGCAGGTGGACGCGTACGCAAATGCCGGGTCACGCGCACGCGTGGGCCACGCATACGCGTGAACGTATGTTTTTCCAAAATTTTTGCTAAGTTTGAAAAAGCTGCAGGATTTCTAATTTCAATCACAAACTTTCGACGCACATAACTTTTCTGTTTTAAATTATTTTCCTTCCGTTCCTCGAATGGCGTAAACTTCACGGACCCAATTTTAGTATAAAACAAGTTTGAAACCATTTGGGGGTCCGGAAGCCAAGTTATGGCTCGTCGAAGTTCGGCCAAAAACTAATTTTTCATAAAACCTCAAAACCTCAATTTTCATTAAACCAAACCAAATTCCCACTACTTATACATATATCCAACACAAACTCACTTCATAACATTCTAATACAACACCACTAACCACTCATCATATCACAAACCATTGTAAACCCTGAGTAATTAGTGAATAATTAGTTAATAAATAATTATTGATCAAATAAATTAGAAAATGGAATTTTATGATTTAGTGCGATAGAACTAATTAAAATAATAATTTTGACACCAATTTTAAAGGATTTGGCCCAAGACTGGGCCGAACGGGCAGAACTGGTTAGACCGGGCCCAAAACGGGCCCAAGGCCCATTATATAAAATGAAACTCAGCCTCTCTCCTCCACATTAAACACACACACGCTGCAAGGGAAGGGGGAAAACGTGGAACCCGTCCCTTTTCACCTTCAACCTTCAATCTCTCGTAACTTTCAATCCGGAGCTCCGATTGACGAGTCGTCAGCGGCCACGCATTTGTCTTAGAATTCTCTACAAAATCCACCAAATAATTTGGTAAGAAACGTTGTTTTTGTGCCCAGACTTTCCCTTCTTTTTAGATTTTATTTTTAGGTTAATGGGTATTGAGGATTTTGATATTTTGATGTATTAGGATTGAATTAACTTGAGGAAATTGATGGTTTTTATCTAAATAATCTGTGGGTATGGTAAGAAAACTCTAAATCCTTCTAGTTATCCAATTATTTGAACCCTAGTTATTAATTTGGTGAATTTCATGGAATTAGATTGAGTTTATGTTAAATTGGAGATTTAATCGGTGAATTGGAATGCTTGAAATCAAGCTTTGGTGGCTGGACCTTGTAGCACTTGATTTGGAATCTTGAAGGCTTGAATTGAGATGTTTGAGCTTAGGGAGAAATCAGCCAAGGTATGGTTTTGGTTTCTCGTATATAATATGTACGTTGTCATGAAAACTTAAGCTAGATAACCTAGGATAAGTTGAATCTTGTGTTTGATACATATTATGTTTGTTGATGCGTTATGTTTGATTGATGATTGTCGGTCATGAGGGAAGTTGATGATGGTGGAAAGACGATATTTGATGTGTATGATGATGTAGGTATTGATGAGTATGTATATTGTTATATTGGAAAGACGATATATTGTTATACTTGATGGAGATTGTAAATTAGTGTAATGAGGACTGATCTGGCATAGTTGAGTTTGGTTTTGAGTTAACATGGTGGGTCTTGGTAAGTTTTAAAGGGGTTGGGATTTTTGAAGGTTTTGGAAAAGGTTTGAAGTGTTTGTGAAAAAGCAATTTTTCGCTAAACTTCGGCAAGCCATAACTCGGCTCGCGGTCCCCCAAAATTGTTTCAAATGAAAATTGGGTCCTTGAAATTTATACCGTTCAAATAACGGATAAAAAATATTTTAAAATAAAAAAGTTATGTGCGTCGGAAGTTCGGAGGATAAGGCTGAAATTCTGCAGCATTCAGCATTTTTGTTAATTTGTAGTTCTTGCGTACGCGACCACTGCACACGACGCGACCAATCTTTATGGGTTGGGCATCTCGCGTACGCGAGTAGGGTGCCTGCGTACACAAGCAAGAAATCGCACGCCCACGCGTACATGTAGCCGACGCGTACGCGTGGCCCCTGTTTCAGCAAAAATGGATTTTGTGTTTTAAAGCTCAAATTCAAACCTCTAAACCTCTATTTTCATTTCTTTGACCCTGGATCTTGTTACAAAGCTTATTAATAGGATGAAGATAGGAAATGGTAGTAACTTGGAAATGAAGAAAGATTTTTAAATGGTAATATGTAGTTGGAAAATGTAACACCCTAATAGAATACACAGTAGAATACACAAATAATATCAATGCAAGGAAAGCACAAGTATAAGCATGTATATCAGGTAATTCAATTAGGCAATTAGGCATGTTATACAATTAGGCATACAATTCAAGTCAGCAAAGCAAGCAAGCAGATAAAAATGCACATGATGAATGCCTGTCCTATTGGTTGTGATATCATATTGTCGGTTCAACTGCCAACCCGACACATCTCCATGGAGATGTCTCCCTTCGGTCTCATAATAGGAACCCCCGAGATATCATGCTCGGATCACGGTCCAGGTTGTCAGTGCCTGCACACTGTAGTGATTCTGAAGGGATACAAGCGGGATACTCTTGCCATAGGCCTAACATCTCAGCGTAAGTGGGATAAACCTACCGTCCCACCGCGGCGGCGATCTCGACAGGTGGGATTAATCTACCGTCCCTGCCAGGCGCATAGCGTCTCAACAAATCTCAGTTTATAACAATAATCCAGTGGTTTTAAAAATAATTTTTTAGCATATCAATAATTTATCATTGTATTCGTCCCAAATTCATCACAACCACTGTCAATTCATAATTTCCATTCTGAGTCCCAAACTCATCTTCAACCACTGTTAATTCATAATTTCCACAATTCTTTATATCAATCGTTATTACAGTACTTCATCGTCTCTTTCAGCCAATTTGTCCTCAGTACACCAGAAACCTAAGCCTCCGTTCTCTAACTTTTTACCAGAAATACTGAATTAAATTGCCTGGGACCTTTTCTATCTTTTGATACCCAAAAACAATCCAAAGAGTCTTATATAAGTGTCACGGAAGTTTACAAGCTTGCCTGGAAGGTGAAACAGTTAAAAACAAGGTTTTTATTAAAAAACAGGGCAGTGTGCGTATGCATAGGTTTGTGCGTACGCACGCCCATAGGAATTTTTAAGAAGTGTACGTACGCATAGAGGTGTGCGTACGCACAGTAAGTAAAAATTTTCATTCTACTCATACGCATGAGGCTATGTGTGCGCACAGCTTCCATCGTGTGCGTACGCACAAGGCTATGTGTGCGCACAGCTTGCAAAACTTTATAGGTTGTGTGTGTGCACAGAGCGTGCTAGCACTCCCAACAGCAACCATATCCCCTTGTGTGCGTGCGCACACAAACCAGAAATCACAAATTCTGCAGCATTCACAGAATTCAGATTTCAGACACCAACTTTTAACGATCATATCTTTCTCTACAAAATTCAGATTTCTACAAAATTGATACCGTTTTAAAGCTCGTTGAATTATCTTTGATTTGATATAGAATTCATTCCATTTTAAAAATTGTAGCTCAAGATATGATCCGTTGAAGTTCATCAAAAATCCATTTTCACCAAATTTACTAAATTCTCAACTTACCAAATTTTCAACCAAAACAACACCAACTTCAACTCACATCAGTTCTTACCATGTGTATTACATTCCACCACTCATATCATCAATTTCTCAAACCCAATTATCAATTATATAGCTTTAAACCATTTCTCACATAACAAACTCATCAATCATCATTCTATCACCACTAATCATGAGAAATCAACTTCAATTTCAACATCCAACATCATTTATCAACATCAATACCACTTTCATCAAAATAACCCAAAATCATCAAATCATCATACATCATCATTCAATAAATTCAACAACCAATTTAATCCAATCCTATCCTATGGGTCACTAGCCTAAGTGTCCAGAAATATTATATATTACATAGAAGAAACCGAAACCATACCTTGGCCGATTCTCAATATGCACTAAATCACCAAATTGACCTCCACCAAGTTTCCACAAGCTCTCTTAATCTCAATCAAGCCACAAAGTCCACTTTCAAGTCACCAACATTCTCCATATATCACCAGTTTAAGCTATATACACATAATTCATAGTTAATCAACCTAGGGTTTATCATGATCACAATTTTATAAGGGTTAAGAATAAACTCACCTCACCCATTTTTGAGTGAGTGAAAACCTAATAGGAATCAAGTGCTAGAGTGTACCCAAACACCCAAAATCACAAAATTTTACTTAATACAAAATCCAAAAACTCAAAATTCTTAGGGCAGGAAACTGGGCAGGGAATTTCGAGAAGCTTACCAAAATGCTTAGCTAAAATGACGGGCTCGGCAAGAGCTTCGCATAGCCGCTGACGACACACGAATCAGAGCACCGTAGCTCGAGTTATGGTCAATTGAGTGATGAGATGAATATTGTTTCTTGTAAACCCTCACTCTCTTCTCACTTCAGCAGCTCTCCCTCTCTTGAAAGTGTGAAATGAGCTGAAATGGGTGCATTTAAGTGCTTATATATCAAGCTTGGGCCCAACTTGGGCCCGGTCCAACACGTTAGCATTTTTGGTCCGTTTGTCCCAATTTCGGGCCAAACCTTTAAAATTAACACCCGGTTTTTTACTTTAAATATTTTCCTAAGGTTATCTACTATTTTTAATTATTCTCATGTAGTACCAGACAGACTTAAACCGGTTCGACCGATTCATCTGCCGGTTCGAGTTTTTATGCGGTATTTCGCAGAAAATTACATTTTCCAACTCAGAAAAACCTACTGAGTCTAAATATCATATTTAAATTCTCTAATTCACATTATAAATTTTTGGATCCTATTTTGGGCAATTAATTTATTAAATAAACGGTTAATTAATCGTAATTTTTACAGAGAAGACAGTATTTAAGGTGACAAAGATTATGAAAGTGATATATGAACCACTTAAGAGCGTAAGGTAACGTTAAGAAAGATGAGATGAGTGATGAATCCATATTTTACGATAATTTTTTGTTGAAATGGAGTGGATTTCATCATATAAACCTGCACTTATTCCCTTAAATAGCATGCTTTTGAGCTTTCCTCCTAAATTGTGCTTGATTATGAAAACATGCTCTTTTGTGCCTAATTTAGTCTACTTTATTCCATTTGCCTTCCATTCAATACCTTGATGTTGTTTGTGAGTGATTTCAAATATATAAGGTAGGAATGGCTTGGTGAGAATGGAAGAGGAGCATGTAAAGAGGAGGAAGCATGAAGAACCAAAGGAGAAGAGCAAAGCGATGTGTACATGCGCATAGTCCTGCGTGCCACTGGTGCACGAAATCACAATCACACTTTTGCAATCCCGCACAACTAACCAGCAAGTGCACTGGGTCGTCCAAGTAATACCTTACGTGAGTAAGGGTCGATCCCACAGAGATTGTCGGCTTGAAGTAAGCTATGGTTATCTTGTAACTCTTAGTCAGGATATCAATATTAATTCTTAGTTTTAATTGGAATGAGTAAAAGAACATGGATTAAATAATACTTGTTATGTAGTAATGGGGAACAGGTTGAGGTTTTGGAGATGCTCTGTCTTCTGAATCTCTGGTTTCCTATTGTCTTCTTCTTCACACACGCAAGACTCCTTCCATGGCAAGCTGTATGTTGGGAGATCACCGTTATCAATGGCTACCGTCCGTCCTCTCAGTGAAAATGGTCCAAATGCGCTATCACCGCACGGCTAATCATCTGTCGATTGTCACTCATGTTGGAATAGGATCCATTGATCCTTTTGCGTCTGTCACTACGCCCAACACTCGCGAGTTTAAAGCTCGTCACAGTCATTCCATCCCAGATCCTACTCGGAATACCACAAACAAGGTTTGGACTTTCTGGATCTCAAGAATGCTGCCAATTAATTCTAGCTTATACCACGAAGACTCTGATCTCACGGATTCGAATGCTCTGTTGTCAGTAGAGGCAATCAAACTCGTGAACCAGGAACCAAAGAGATACACACTCAATCTAAGGTAGAACGGAAGTGGTTGTCAGGCACGCATTCATAGGTTGAGAATGGTGATGAGTGTCACGGATCATCACATTCATCATGTTGAAGTACGAGTCAATATCTATTAAGTCATCCCAAGTCAAGGTTTCATTTATGTTTTGAACCACCTTTCCATCACTTTATAGCATTACTTGTTTATATTACATACATGGTTCTTTTATTCTTTAATTGCAATTTTGCCTTGTTTTTTTATCTCTTTATTTCTTTATTGCTTCCTTATTATTGAAAACACCCCTTGTTTCCCACAACCAAAATTGTATGCACTTATTGTCACTAGTTCCTAGGGAGAACGACCCGGGAGTCTAAATACTATCGGTTATAATTGTGTTTTGAATTGTGACATTATCTTGAATTGAATTTTGATTGAGAGGATCCATTGCCGGTTTGAACTATACTCACAACGAAATTACTTTATCTAGTCTTCCGAATTGGCATAAATTCTCCTCTATCAAAATTGGCGCCGTTGCCGGGGAACTAGTGTCATGAGTGCTATATTTTGGTTGTTGTAAATATGTCCATAGTGTGAATAGATACTTTTTGGTTGTTTGTTTGTTTTTGCTATTAATTAGGATTTTGTTTATTTTGTTAATTGATGTCTTTAGTTTTTATTTTCTATTTTCTCTATGAGTTATCACCCTCTTGGTTTGGAGTTTGGTTGTGATTATTTTGTAGGGCTTGATAACTTCAAATCTTGGATTGCATCATGGGATTGGAGCATCTATTTTGGAAGGAGCAACCTCCTTCATACTACAATGAGCCAAACCTTCCCCAATATGCACACCCAAATCAAGGATATGGTGAATCTCACTTAGATTATGCACCTCCACCAATATATGCCTATAGCCCATACCCTCAACATAACCCTCAATCACCACATTTTCAAACACCACACCAATACCAACAACCACATTCTTACATACCACCTCAATATACCTACCAACATGAGTCACCTCCCACACATATAACCTTTCCTCCAGGTAATGAAACTCATTTTTTACCACAATGTGAAGTCTTTCCACCCTTGACCCAAGAACCACTAGACCTTCAAGCCTTTCTCCAAGAGCAAGAAGGATTCCAAAGGACACAAGGGCAATTCGTGGCAACCATAGTCGAAGCGGTGAACCGCTTGGTTCTTCTACGCTCATCCAATCAAGACACTCCTCTTAGAGGATGTGAGGAAATAATTGAAGGGCATAGAGAAGAGGAGAGCATGGATCCACAAGGAAAAGAAGAAGGGTTAGAGCTTGAAGGGCTACAAGAGGGAGAAGGTGAAGTATGTGAACCGGAGGAGAGAAGGGGAGAATTGAGGGAGATTGATCAAGATGAGGATTCCATCATTCACACACTTGTTTCATGTCCTGTGCGAACGCACCCACCTGTGCGTACACACACTAGCCTATATGCCCTCTGTTGGGAGCACTGGCTCAGCCTGTGCGCATGCACAGACACTTTTTTTGCCCCTGTGCGTACGCACAGTCCATTGTGCGTACGCACACATGATCCTTGCTTGAAAAAAAATAGTAAAAGAAGTCTTCTGTGTGCACGCGCAGGCTTGTGCATGCGCACAAATCTACATTCTTCTTCTGTCCGGAGCACTCGCACACCTTGTGCGAGTGCACGCCTTCCCTATTCTGCCTTGTGTGCGTACGCATGCCTCTGTTTTCTCTCACTCTTCTTCTTTTCTTCTCTTCTTTACACTTCTTCTCTTCTTTTCCCCTCCATCCCACCCTTACTTTGCTTTTTCCATGTTTTTCTACCTGTTTTACTTGGTTTTCTTTGCATGTCATTTTTCATCTTAGTAATTAAATAAATTGCAAGTGTTTATTTGTTGATTGATTGAGTTGCTTGTTGATTGAATTTCATCGATGCACTTGTACTTTACCTTTAATTACTATCACCTAATTGGATTTGCACATTTACATTTCATTACATATTAGGTGAAAACTTTATGAGTGCACATGAAATTTAGTGAATTGAATTGAATGCTTGTTCACCATGGATTTTAAGTCAATATAATCACATCACAAGGTCCTTGTTTCTTGTTAATGCCTTTCATTTGTTTGAGTTGACTTAACTTGATTCTATCAAGTTGGTCACCTTTTTGTAATAAACACCTTAACCATATGATTATTTGATTATGCCTAAGGATGAATAAGTAGTTCTTCTTCATCATTGAATTGGTTATTGCTTGTTGTGCTATTTTATTAATTTTGCGCTTTTGCTTGCACAATTTCAATATCCAATATCAAATACTCAATTCACTTTTGTGGTTACCTAGGTTTGTTGGTGCCTCATATCTTGCTTATTCTCTAATAGCAACCTAGGCCATCTAATTGAGGAATACATGCTTACTTTTTGATTGTGTGGATGCCACTTTAACTGGCTGTTGTGTGTGTGTTCCAACTGCACGCATAATTGGAATACACACATGGCTCATCTTTCTATCATTCCACACCACTATGCAAAAGTCCTCAATTAGATGCTTATTTACACCCTCCTTTACTTTTTTGTGCTACTTGCCCTATGAGTTCTAATTATACTTTATGCATTCTTCTTGAGGATGAGACACGAAGGCAAGAAGCCGGAAGAGGAGGAGGACAACCCAAGCCCCCGCATCCGCCAACCAAAGATGGAGCTCTTGAGAGACATTCTCCCCGGATTGTGTTTGTGCACAGAGGACTGTGCAACGCTTAAGTGTGGGGGAGGATTGATAAACCCCATTTGTAGGGTTTATCTTGTGCTTGATTTAGGGGATTTTATAACCTTTTACCCACATTTATCTAATGAAATAGCATGGTTTTGTAACTTCTCCTTTAATTGTGCTTAAGAGTGAAAACATGCTTTGAGGACTTAAAATAGCTAAATTTGATTCACTTAATTTACTTAAAATAGCTAAACATGCTTTGAAAACATTGATGACAAGTCATCTTAGCCTAGTTTCACTAGCCTTTTTCTTTTGTTTTCATTTAGTTTTATGCACTTTCTTGTATTATAAATTAGCCATTTGAATTGGAATTGCATGGTTTCCTTAAATCAATCAACCACCTTTTAATTGATACAAAATCATGAGGTTCAAGCTAACTTTAGTTGATAATTAATTGATTTATAGACCTTGTGAATTTTGTGATACTTTGATTGGTTGTTTTGATTACTGTAGGTGAAAAAAGGAAACAAAAGGTGTGCTGCAAGAATGGGTTTGAGAAAATGGAATTCACGTTTGAGCTAACGTTTGCCTCAAACGTCAACTCAAACGTGAGTAGCAGTTGAAGAACACCCTGGGGAAAAGCCAACGTTTGCGCCAACGTTTGCCTCAAACGTTGAGGTCAAACATTGGCTGAAGAATGAAGCTCCTGGAAAGCAACGTTTGAGCCAACGTTTGCCTCAAACGTGAGGTCAAACGTTGGCTCCAAAAGAGAAGGGAATTGAAGCTCCTGGGAAGGCAACGTTTGCGCCAACGTTTGCCTCAAACGTGAGGTCAAACGTTGGTGCTAAAGAGAAGAGAAATGGCATCCCTGGAGGCAGCAACGTTTGAGCCAACGTTTGACTCAAACGTGAGGTCAAACGTTGGCACCAAACAGCATGAAGAGGGCATACTTCAAACAAGAATAACTTGAGTTGTAGATGTCCAATTGAGGTGATTCCAAGTGGGTTAGAAAGCTGACATTCAGAGTTTTCCAACCATATATAATAGTCTCTATTGGGCACAAAAATTGGCAACACAACAAGAGGACAAAGTAACCCCCAAGAAGCATACAAAAGGGAAGAACCACGTTTGAGCTCACGTTTGACCTCAAACGATTGGCTCAAACGTGGATGACAGCAAATGGCCTAGCTGCATAATGCCTCACTCAAGTAACATTTGAGTCAACGTTTGCCTCAAACGTTGGCTCAAACGTGAATGGTTCATGGCCCGGTTCACTAATAGATTTCTTCCCAACACCAAGAGCAATCAACGGAGGCTACTATCAACCTCAATTTCCTTTGCAATTGTTTTTGTTGGATCTAGGAAGGCATTGAGATCTAGACTTGGTTTTCTAGTCTCTTGGGTCCTGAGGTCCGAATTCCCCATTTCCCATTCCCTGTTTTACTCATTTACAATTCTGTTTCTAGATCTGATTAAATCCAAGTGTTCTTTTATTCCTCTGCTTGTTGCAATTTTACATTTCCTTGTTTAATTTTTGCAAATCCAACTCCCCATTCCCTTTACAATTCAAGTCATTTACATTTCTTGCACTTTAAGATTTTGCAATTTACATTTCTTGCATTCTAAGTTTCTGCCATTTAATTTCTTGTTCTTTAAGATTCAGCACTTTTATTTTCCGTTCTCTTTAACTTTCTGCAATTTACCCCTCTCCCTTTACTTTTCATGCAATTTAATTTCTGTTAATCACAAATCACTCAACCAACACTTGATCCGCTTGACTAAATCAACCACTAAACTAAAATTGCTCAATCCTTCAATCCCTGTGGGATCGACCTCACTCACGTGAGTTATTATTACTTGATGCGACCCGGTGCACTTGCCGGTGAGTTTTGTGTCGGATCGTTTTCCGCACATCAAGTTTTTGGCGCCGTTGCTGGGGATTGATTAGATTGACAATGATTAAGTGAGGTGGTGATCTAGATCTAGCATTTTTATTTTTCTGTTCCTTTAATTTTCAATTAACCCACTAACTGTTTGAAATTTTGCCTGAGATAACTGAAACTTCGCTCTAGCAACAAAGTGAAGTTTTCCTGGAAATTTCTGGCTCTATGCAATGCTCTTGCTTACACAAGAGAAGCAATTTCTGCCACTAATCTCCCAAGTCCATCAACTGTTTGATACTTTGTGCCAGCCAACCTTCTGAATCACATTCTGAGTTTGAAAATATTCAATCATCACTTGAATTGTTTGTGACTGTGCAGATCATGGAGGGGAACTCAAGAAATTCTAGCAATCATGAGAGTAATATCCCCACCTTGGATGATAATATAACCCATAGTTCGAAGCAACTATCCATAGCCATGAATGATGTTGCCCAATGGTTTGAAGCTTTTCCACAAGGAAGCATTATCGGATGGGAAGAACTAATGAGTGGACTCCTAGTCAAGTTGAACCCATCACAGAGAGTTGTTAAGCCAAAGGCAGAAGTGCATCCATTCACACAAGAGAAAGAAATTGAAGGTGCTCGTGCAGTCATAAGCCAAAACAAGCAAATGCATCAGCAGACTCTACAACAACTAGACATGATGGCTAGAAAAATCACTGAGTTGAGACATGCTGTAGTACATACATACAACCTGACTCAAAGCTCACATGGGTGTAAGCAAGCTGAACACAGTTTTGGGGCCATCAACCATGAGCAACAAAGTTATGAGCAACTACAATCTCCAAGCAATCACTCTAGCTTACTCCAACACAGGCCTCAGAATGATGTGTACAATCCACCTTGGAGAACTCATTCTAATGGGAGGGGGGTTGAGAACCAAAACCAAAAACCAAGGGACTTCAACTGCAACAATCCCAGCTTCAAAAATCAACTTAAAACACACCCCCACAACAACAATCACACACACTTCCAACCCCGTCCTACCTCACCATTCGCCCAAAATGACCTTCATCGACCACCACAATTGACACAGCCACAACCACTTCCAACCTTTCAAAGAATCTATATTCTAGAAATGTTGATGGAAAGGTCCGTAAAAATTCAAGAAATGATGGCAATAGAGCAGGAAGAAATAAAGAAACATCAAGAGATGATAAACAAGAACCAAGAGGCTTCGCTCAGAAGACATGAAAGGCAGATGGAACAACTGGTTCAAAACCTTGCTGAAGTGGGTGAGAAGAAGGGGACTCTGAACCCAAAGAGCCATGAAAAGGATGCTGGATTGAAAGAGAAGGGAGTCATGGAGGAAAGTAAGAAGGCTAT
>NC_029794.2:58393793-58417186 GCF_000816755.2 Arachis ipaensis
CCGCTTTGAGACATGACACTTAGAGTCAAGGCCAAAGCAAAGAAACTATAAGCTGCTTCAAGGTGACTACATATAAAAAGAACTCCATGATACCATTTGGATGAAAATCCTAAGACCTAAGACTCCCAATATGTGAGGACTAGTAAGCACTGAAACCCTTGTATGAGCATATAATTTAGAGTTCACCCCACTGTTACTTAATCACTTCACTCACAGGACTTTACAAGTTGTTCTTCAATCCGTCTTAATTGAAAGAACCTTGAGCATAATTCATTTCTTGCTTGGGGACAAGCAAGCTTTAAGTTTGGTGTTGTGATGACAAGTCATCTTAGCCTAGTTTCACTAGCCTTTTTCTTTTGTTTTCATTTAGTTTTATGCACTTTCTTGTATTATAAATTAGCCATTTGAATTGGAATTGCATGGTTTCCTTAAATCAATCAACCACCTTTTAATTGATACAAAATCATGAGGTTCAAGCTAACTTTAGTTGATAATTAATTGATTTATAGACCTTGTGAATTTTGTGATACTTTGATTGGTTGTTTTGATTACTGTAGGTGAAGAAAGGAAACAAAAGGTGTGCCAACATTATGGAAGAAGGTTGCAAGAATGGGTTTGAGAAAATGGAATTCACGTTTGAGCTAACGTTTGCCTCAAACGTCAACTCAAACGTGAGTAACAGTTGAAGAATACCCTGGGGAAAAGCCAACGTTTGCCTCAAACGTTGAGGTCAAACGTTGGCTGAAGAATGAAGCTCCTGGAAAGCAACGTTTGAGCCAACGTTTGCCTCAAACATGAGGTCAAACGTTTAGTTGATAATTAATTGATTTATAGACCTTGTGAATTTTGTGATACTTTGATTGGTTGTTTTGATTACTGTAGGTGAAGAAAGGAAACAAAAGGTGTGCCAACATTATGGAAGAAGGTTGCAAGAATGGGTTTGAGAAAATGGAATTCACGTTTGAGCTAACGTTTGCCTCAAACGTGAGGTCAAACGTTGGCACCAAACAGCATGAAGAGGGCATACTTCAAACAAGAATAACTTGAGTTGTAGATGTCCAATTGAGGTGATTCCAAGTGGGTTAGAAAGCTGACATTCAGAGCTTTCCAACCATATATAATAGTCTCTATTGGGCACAAAAATTGGCAACACAACAAGAGGACAAAGTAAAAATCACTCAACCAACACTTGATTCGCTTGACTAAATCAACCACTAAACTAAAATTGCTCAATCCTTCAATCCCTGTGGGATCGACCTCACTCACGTGAGTTATTATTACTTGATACGACCCGGTGCACTTGCCGGTGAGTTTTGTGTCGGATCATTTTCCGCACATCAAATATAATTTACTTAATGCAACTTGTGGCCAGCAAATTCTAAAGCCTTGTGGGTCCAATCCAACTCATTTCTGATGCTATTTAAGCCAAGGATTGAAGGGGAATTAACATACTTTTCTCACATTAGTTTAGTTTAGTTTAGTTTTGGAGGGAAAGTTAGTTTTAGAGAGAGAAGCTCTCACTTCTCTCTAGGATTAGGATTAGGCTTAGTTCAATAATCTAGATCTAGGTTTCAATTCATGCTTTCTTCTTCTTCTACCTTTCAATTCTTTGTTGTTACATTCATCTTCTTCTATTCTTTTATTGAAATTTTCTTTATGTTGTTTCCATGCTTTATTGTAGATCTACTCTTGTTCCTTCTATTTTCTTCCATTTCAATTTGAGGTAAGTCATAATAATTGTGTTTCTTTGATTGTTGTTTTTAATTCCTTGCAATAAGTAGTTGTTAGATTTCATTGTTGTTATCAATTTACTTTTATGCCTTCCAAGTGTTTGATAAAATGCTTGGTTAGATTTTAGTGTAGATTTTATTCCTCTTGGCTTTGGTAGACGCTTGAGCTATCTAATTCCTTTGTTGATTGAAGATTGAAAGTTACTAATTGATTTGGATACCACTAACGCTAGTCTTTCCCTTGGGAGTTGGCTAGGACTTGTGGAATCAAGTTGATTCATCCACTTGACTTTTCTCCATGATTAGAGGTTAACTAAGTGGTAGCAAGAGACAATTGTGGTCACAATTGAGGAGGATAACGAGGATAGGACTTCCAATTCTCATAACCTTTTCAAGAGCTTTTCTTAGTTGTTAGTTTATTTCTTTTGTATTTTACATTCCTTGTTCCTTAACTCAAAAACCCTAAAACAATCCATAACCAATAACAAGAACACTTTATTGTAATTCCTAGAGAGAACGACCTGGGGTTCAATACTTCATTTTATAAATTTAGGGGTTTGTTACTTGTGACAAACAAATTTTTGTATGAAAGGACTATTGTTTGGTTTAGAAACTATACTTGCGACGGAAATTCATTTGTGAATTCTAAACCATCAAAAGTCCTCTCATTAAAATGGCGCCGTTGCCGGAGAATTACAATGTGTTATGTTATTGGTTATTGTATATATGTGTATATCGTGAATAGCTTTATTTTTTGGATTGTTTGTTAGTTTTTGTTAGTTTTATAACTCTATTAGTTTTGCTTTTATTTGTTACTATGAATTCTCGTCCTTGTGGTTTCGGATATGGTTATGACTATGTTGTAGGTGATGAAAACTTGAATGATGGCTCACATTATGGGAGAGATGAATACTTGAGAAGGGAGCCACATACATATGAGCAATCACCATGGCAACCTCCTCATTCAAGCTACTATGATGGTAATCCCTCCTATAATTCATATCATTCCAACGGATATAACGGTTCTTATCATGATTATTCCATTCAACCACCATCATTCCATGCACCATACTCTCAACATAGTCCTCAAACACCATCATTCCAACCACCATATTCTCATTCCACATCCTATTTTCACCAATTGCCTCCACACAATCCTAATTCATATTCCCCCTATGCATATCCTTGTGATAATTATGAATAAGCAACCATTGAATCATCACCACTCCAACATCTTTACCCTCCAAACCAAGTTCCCATAGATGATACACTTGGTATCATTCCTCAAGCGCAAGAAGAGCTCCAAACCGCATTAACTAGTTTCTTCTCTACCCTCCAAGAACTTATGTCTCGTATACTTCCACCTTCTACCAACAACCAAAACACCTTCCAACCTCCAAGCTTTGGTGAACCTCCTTTCCAACCACATGATGACTTCTCCTTTCCATCACAACCCTCCATGGAAGAATATCTATGTCCATCAATCCAAGAGCCATATGATCCTACTTGTGTTAGTGAAGAGGAACAAGATTCAAAGGATCATCTCAAGGAAGCAATGGATCGGCTTCAAGCAACCATCTGTCAAAAGTTGGACTCGTGGGATTCATGCCACAAGCAAAATATGTCCACGGATGATTGTGAAAAAGCAACCGAAGAGGGAAGTATAAGGGAGATTTTAGAGTCTCAAGTTGAGAACAAGGAAATGGAGTGTGTTTTGCAACAAGTGGAAGAGATGGAAATTATTGAAGAAGAAGAAGTGGAAGAAGACCTAGGGGAGGTTGAACAAGAAGGAAACTCCATCATTGAAGACAACTCTACACCAAGTGACAATGGCGATCTTATTGAAGCTTCTTCCATGAGATGTGAACCCGATGTTGAGGAGGGTGCGCAACCTCCAACACATAATTTGATCAATGAGGAAGAGTTTGAAGAAGTTAGCAAACAAGAGGAAATTGAAAAAAGTTGTCAAAAGATGGAAATCATTAAGGAGGAGCCAAAGGAAGTGGAGCCTACAATGTCAAGCCCATTGGATATCTTCCTTGCTAAGTCACCATCCAAATTACAAATTGAGTGGGTAATCATCTCATCCTTTAATTTTCTTGGCCCATATCAATATGCATTGTTAGAAACGGATGGTCAACTTAGAACTATTTGTGGGTTAGAAAGTAGAAAAGAGTTGGATGTTGGTTGGCAACAAGAATCAAGGTACATAGTGGGTAGAAACTCAAATTTTAGGATTCAAAGGTGGAGTGGTACTCAAGTCAATGGAATTAGGATGATGACTAGGAGTCACAAAGAGAATTCAATAAGCTTGTCACCCTATTGGAAGCATAAAGATAAAGAAGAAAGGGGGTTGACAAACAAAGTATGGGATCCCGGAATATACATAGACAACCATCAACTTTGGGGCCTTGTCACTTGGTTAAGCCTCCTTGAAGGCCTTGTACACTTAATTTGGGATCCCGGAGGCTACTGGAAGTGCAAGTATTGGTGGAGATTTAAGGAAGAGTTCAAGCATAAGCCACGCTAGCAAGGACTCCACCAAATGTCCAACTTAAGGACTTTAAATAAAAGTGCTAGGTGGGAGACACCCCACCATGGTAAACTCTTTCCACTCCCTTGTAGCTTTGATTAATAAGTGATTTGAGTTGCCATTATAGGTAGTTTCTCTTCTCTCATATATAGTTGTCTTAATAATTTGGTTGTTAGTTACTTGTGATGCAAGTCTCCTTGTTTATATTTGAAAACTCTTCAACAACCAAAAAGAATTTTATAATTTTGTATTTGTAGTTGATTTTGGAGTTGTAGGTAGTATTAGGGAGATTTTAGGCTTTTTTAGTATTTCTGAAAAAAGAAGAAGGGTCAGGGGCGCATACGCACGCTGTGCGCGCGCGCGCCTATACACGGATACAGGCCCATACATTTTCCAAAGAGTTGGGCCAATCTCGCGCAAAAGCTGGGCCAATTGCACAACCGCGTGTACGCGAGCGCGCACCGCGCGCTCATGCGTCGATGTCCTTATTTTGTGTATGTGCGCGCCCGCGCACATGCCGCGTGTGTGCCGATTCGCCAAAAATCGTTTCCAGGCCAAGGACCCGAGACTTGTGCCAGCGCTGGGCTGGAATTAAGCGTTTAGCCCAACTCCCTTTCACGTAGACGTGCACCGTACGCGTCTGTACCCATGCCTCCATCCCCATCTACGCGAAAGCGCACCTGGCGCGTACGCGCCCTTCGGCCAAAACTTCACATCGGCGCGTAAGCGTGCATGACGCGTCCGCACCGGTAAAAAAAAGAGTTTTTTTCTCTCCTCTTCCGTTTTCTTTTGTTTATCGCATTCGTATACTTCTATTCTTTACATTTCAATTTTGTTTCTATAGCCTGTTTTCAATTTTTTTCTAAGTCTCTTCTTTCAATAATGGTGTTGCATTTTCTTACTCAATTGTTGAGAATTTCTTGGTTAATCTTGGTGCCTCTAGACTTGTTTGATATTGATGGGTAATGAAATTTCTAATTCAATGCTTAACCTTTGATGATCCTTGTATACTTTGTGCATTGATATGAGCTTGCATGTCTTTCATAACCCACTTTTTCTTATTTGAACTTGATGCTCAATATGCTCTTCATGCTTTAACTTTACTCTTGCATCAAGTATTAGTTAATATGCCATTAGCTTATATTGCTTTCTCAGTTACATGCGTAGCTAACATGTAGTGAGAACCTTACTCTTATTTGGCATTAACCCCGACCTATGTTCTACTTATTTTGATATCTTTGTTGTAGGCCTAATTGTCGTTCTTCTTTCCTCCCCTTTTAGGTTGGCCACCAAGAAGTGAGAAAAAGGAAAAGCTTTTAAATGGGGCAACAAACAAGTCCTCCGCACAACTTTTTAAAGAGCTCATCAATTGTTTCAACCCGTCCACCTTGCTCTTCTTTGCATGCACTGAGGACGGTGCAATCTTCAAGTGTCGGGAGTTCGTCCGACCGATATCCATGGGTAACAATTTCCTTTTTCAACACCAATGTTAGATTAGTCATTGCATTGCATGATAGGTTGCATGATAGCTAGAATTTGTATATATTTTATCATTTTTTTATGCTAGGACTACTTGGTTAGGGTGATGATTTCCTTTCCAAGACAATTGTTTTAGGGCACCCTACCAATTTGAAAAATTTTTGTTGAACTTGCTTGAAAGAATTTATTTTGGAACATGATTTTTGAGCTAAGAACACAAACTTGTGAGATTTGAGCCTAATGGTGTGGTTACATCTTATAACCACTTATTTTCCTTTCTTGTGTGCATTGTTCTCTTTTTATGATTGTGATCTTTGATTTGTTTGATTCTTTATGTCCATTATTTTGTGTATTCATGCATTTATATGATTGAGGCCGTCGTTTTATTTAGCTCACTTACCCAAATAGCCTTACCTTTTATCTTCCATTGTTAGCCAATTTGAGCCTATGCTTAACCCACTTGCTCTTTAATTTATCACATTACAAGCCTTAAAGCGAAAAACAATAAAAGTTCTTAATTTGAATCTTTGATTAGCTTAGGCTAGTGTGTGTGTGTGTGTGTCATTTAAGTGTGGGAAATCTTGGGACATTGGGTGAATAAAAGGGTAGTTTTATATTTTTGTTGTAAATATTAGAAATTGGGTACATGCTCATGTGTAATGAATGTAAAACCTTATGCATTCATATCTTATATATAGAAAGAAAAAAAATGAGAAAAAGGAAAAGAAAAAAAAGAAAAAAAACAATATGGAAAAGAAAAGAAAAAAAATAGAAAGAGAAAGAAACAAAGAAAAAGAAAGAAATAAATGGGGACAAAATGCCCCAAAGCAAAGCTCAATAAGGGTCAATGCATAAGTGTTGTGAAATGAAAAGGAATACATGAGTATGTGAAAAAATGAGAAAAATGGGTATTTAGGTTAGCTTTGAAATTGTATAGGATGTCATAGGTTAGGTGGGAAGTTTAATCTTATCAAAGATTCAAATTTCAAGCTCACTTGACCAAATATGCAACCTTACCTTGATCCTAGCCCCATTAACCCCTAAAGAAAAGACCTCATGATACTTGTATGCATGCATGAAATATATGTTAATTTTTAGAAGAAAAAAAATCTTAGAAAGCATGATTAGGGGAGAATTGAGAGAATCGATCCTAAACACTTGAGCAACTAGAGTGCAAACACTTCCAGTGAGGGTTCGATGCTCAATTCCTTGATTCCCGGCTTTTATGAGCGTTCTTCTTGTAAGTCTACTTGAACTTCATTTTGATATTTAAATTGGTAAGATTCATGAGTCGTCATGGGACCTTAGCCCTACTTGTGCATGTATGTCTTGGAGATTGATTTATTTTTAACCAAGTAGGTAGAATTATTTTGCATTTAATTGCATTCATATAGATAGATGCATTTAGGTTACTTACATTGAATAAATGTTGATACCCTTTGCTTTCTCTTGGTTTAAGCATGAGGACATGCTTGGTTTAAGTGTGGGGAGGTTGATAAACCCCATTTGTAGGGTTTATCTTGTGCTTGATTTACGGGATTTTATAACCTTTTACCCATATTTATCCAATGAAATAGCATGGTTTTGTAACTTCTCCTTTAATTGTGCTTAAGAGTAAAAACATGCTTTGAGGACTTAAAATAGCTAAATTTAATTCACCTTGATTCCATTAGATGCCTTGATATATTTGTTAAGTGATTTCAAGTTTAGGAGGCAAAGATTGGATCAAGGGGATGAAGGAAAAGCATGTAAAAATGGAGAACTCATGAAGAAATGAAGGAATCGGAAAAGCTGTCAAGCCGACCTCTTTGCACTTAATCGACTTGTGAGATTTGAGCCTAATGGTGTGGTTACATCTTATAACCACTTATTTTCCTTTCTTGTGTGCATTGTTCTCTTTTTATGATTGTGATCTTTGATTTGTTTGATTCTTTATGTCCATTATTTTGTGTATTCATGCATTTATATGATTGAGGCCGTCGTTTTATTTAGCTCACTTACCCAAATAGCCTTACCTTTTATCTTCCATTGTTAGCCAATTTGAGCCTATGCTTAACCCACTTTGTTCATAATTTTAGCACATTACAAGCCTTAAAGCAGAAAACAATAAAAGTCCTTAATTTGGATCTTTGATTAGCTTAGGCTAGTGTGTGTGTGTGTGTGTCATTTAAGTGTGGGAAATCTTGGGACATTGGGTGAATAAAAGGGTAGTTTTATATTTTTGTTGTAAATATTAGAAATTGGGTACATGCTCATGTGTAATGAATGTAAAACCTTATGCATTCATATCTTATATATAGAAAGAAAAAAAATGAGAAAAAGGAAAAGAAAAAAAAGAAAAAAAACAATATGGAAAAGAAAAGAAAAAAAATAGAAAGAGAAAGAAACAAAGAAAAAGAAAGAAATAAATGGGGACAAAATGCCCCAAAGCAAAGCTCAATAAGGGTCAATGCATAAGTGTTGTGAAATGAAAAGGAATACATGAGTATGTGAAAAAATGAGAAAAATGGGTATTTAGGTTAGCTTTGAAATTGTATAGGATGTCATAGGTTAGGTGGGAAGTTTAATCTTATCAAAGATTCAAATTTCAAGCTCACTTGACCAAATATGCAACCTTACCTTGATCCTAGCCCCATTAACCCCTAAAGAAAAGACCTCATGATACTTGTATGCATGCATGAAATATATGTTAATTTTTAGAAGAAAAAAAATCTTAGAAAGCATGATTAGGGGAGAATTGAGAGAATCGATCCTAAACACTTGAGCAACTAGAGTGCAAACACTTCCAGTGAGGGTTCGATGCTCAATTCCTTGATTCCCGGCTTTTATGAGCGTTCTTCTTGTAAGTCTACTTGAACTTCATTTTGATATTTAAATTGGTAAGATTCATGAGTCGTCATGGGACCTTAGCCCTACTTGTGCATGTATGTCTTGGAGATTGATTTATTTTTAACCAAGTAGGTAGAATTATTTTGCATTTAATTGCATTCATATAGATAGATGCATTTAGGTTACTTACATTGAATAAATGTTGATACCCTTTGCTTTCTCTTGGTTTAAGCATGAGGACATGCTTGGTTTAAGTGTGGGGAGGTTGATAAACCCCATTTGTAGGGTTTATCTTGTGCTTGATTTACGGGATTTTATAACCTTTTACCCATATTTATCCAATGAAATAGCATGGTTTTGTAACTTCTCCTTTAATTGTGCTTAAGAGTAAAAACATGCTTTGAGGACTTAAAATAGCTAAATTTAATTCACCTTGATTCCATTAGATGCCTTGATATATTTGTTAAGTGATTTCAAGTTTAGGAGGCAAAGATTGGATCAAGGGGATGAAGGAAAAGCATGTAAAAATGGAGAACTCATGAAGAAATGAAGGAATCGGAAAAGCTGTCAAGCCGACCTCTTTGCACTTAATCGATCATAACTTGAGCTATAAAGGTCCAAATGATGCGGTTTCAGTTGCGTTGGAAAGCTAACATCCGGGGCTTCAAAATGATATAAGATTTGCCATAGTTGCATTGCGGATAGGGGCGCGCACGTGCACAGTACGTGTACTCGCTGTTGGTGCCACATAATTTACTTAATGCAACTTGTGGCCAGCGAATTCTAAAGCCTTGTGGGCCCAATCCAACTCATTTCTGATGCTATTTAAGCCAAGGATTGAAGGGGAATTAACATACTTTTCACACATTAGTTTACTTTAGTTTAGTTTTGGAAGGAAAGTTAGTTTTAGAGAGAGAAGCTCTCACTTCTCTCTAGGATTAGGATTAGGTTTAGGTTTAGTTCAATAATCTAGATCTAGGTTTCAATTCATGCTTTCATCTTCTTCTACCTTTCAATTCTTTGTTGTTACATTCATCTTCTTCTATTCTTTTGTTGTAATTTCCTTTATGTTGTTTCTATGCTTTATTGTAGATCTACTCTTGTTCCTTCTATTTTCTTCCAATTCAATTTGAGGTAATTCATAATAATTGTGTTTCTTTGATTGTTGTTTTTAATTCCTTGCAATAAGTAGTTGTTAGATTTCATTGTTGTTATCAATTTACTTTTCTTTCCTTTTATGCCTTCCAAGTGATTGATAAAATGCTTGGTTGGATTTTAGTGTAGATTTTATTCCTCTTGGCTTTGGTAGAGTAATTAGTGATGCTTGAGTTAACTAATTCCTTTGTTGATTGAAGATTGAAAGTTGCTAATTGATTTAGATACCACTAATGCTAGTCTTTCCCTTGGGAGTTGGCTAGGACTTGTGGAATTAAGTTGATTCATCCACTTGACTTTCCTCCATGACAACATACATACATACATATAGAAATAATTTTGGTGAAAAACAACAAAGAAATTTCCAAGAATTTTATTTTTAGGGCACTCTATTGAATTGATTTGGAAAACTATTTTTATACTTGCTTGAATGATTTTTATGGAACATAAAAGAGAGATAGAACAAAACAACCTTGTGAGTTGTTGAGCCTTAATGAGTGGTTACACATTATAACCATAAATTTTGTTCATTGTGTGCTATGCACCTTCTATGATTGTAATCTTAGTTTTGCATGATTCTTTATTTCCAATGTTTGATGTTAAGATTGAATTTAGCATGATTGAGGCCATTTTTGTATTAAACTCACTCACCCATATGGACCCACCCTTGTATCTACCTTTGTTAACCCTTTTTGAGCTTTTTAATCCCCTTTGTTTTAATTGTTAGCACATCATAATCCTAAGCGGAAAACCATGAATTACCATGAATTACATCTTTGATTAGCTTAGGTTGAAGAGTGTGTCTCATTTAAGTGTGGGGGGAAATTTTGGAAAGCATTGGTAGAGAAAAAATTTTGTTTTGGGTATTTATTGAAAATTTGAAAAAAATAGGTGCACATTGATGTATCAATTTGCTTTAACCATATGCATTTGTCATAGAAAAAGAAAAAGAAATAGAAAAAAATAAAATGAAATGAAAAGAATAATAATAAGAGGGGACAAAAGTTGCCCCAAAGAAAAGAGAAAGAGAAAATGAATAAGAAATGCATATGTGTTTTGAATAGAAACTAAGGCATGAATGTGTGTGAAAATAAGTAATGGGTGGTTGGAATGCATTTTTGTGATTAGATTGATATAGGTTGAGTTGGATACTTGAGCTAATCAAATATTCAATCTCTTAGTCCACTTAGCCATATATTCATCTTACCCTTACCCCAACCCCATTACAACCTTCTAAAGACCTCATGATACTTGCATACATGCATCAAATACTTGTTGATTGTTAGAAGAAAAGCAATTCCTTGAAAGCATGATTAGAGGAGACTTAAGTGATTAAACCCTAAACACGGAGCGTTGAGAGTACATACACACCTATTGAGGGTTCGATCACTCAACTCTGTGTTTCCATACTTCTTATCATGCATTCTTGCAAGTTGCTTCTTTTTAATGAGTTAAATCAATTCTTTAGATTTTGATTGCATTGAGCTACTTCTTTGCTTAGCCCTATATGTCTATATACTTGCTTGGGAATTTAATTGTTTGTTTTCACCAACTCGATAGGATACTATAGTATATATAGGTATATATAGTATATACATACTTGCATGTATATAGATAGTTGCATTCAATAAGTTGTTTCCCTTTGATCACTCTCCTTGTTGGTTTAGCATGAGGACATGCTATTGTTTAAGTGTGGGGGAATTGATAAATCCATATTTGACGATATATTTTAGCTTGAATTGGATGAATTTCATCATATAAACTCACACTTATTCACTAAATAGCATACTTTTGTGTTTGATCCCTAAATTGAACCTAAATGTGAAAACATGCGTTTTTGTGCTTAAATTGAGCAATTTAATCTCACTTTTATTCCATTCGATGCCGTGATATGTTTGTTGAGTGATTTTAGGTCCTAGAGGCAAGAATGGTTTGGTAGAAGTAGAAGAAAGCATGCAAAAAGGGAGAAAACATGAAGAAAACAAAGGAGAAAAGTATTTCAGCCTGTGCCCACACACAGCTTCTGTTCCCACGCACAGGGGTCAAAATCAGGACCTGTGCGTCCACACAGGTCTGTGCCCATGCTCAGGGCAGAATGGAAATCAGGACCTGTGCATCCGCACAGGATGAAAAACAACAAGTGTGCACATGCACAGACCTGTGCATCCGCACAGGTACCAGCGCATGCCTCCATTAAAAAGTCATGTGCTGCGACTTTTGGGGCTCTTTTGGCTCATTTTTGAAGGCTTGAATGCTGAAATCAAAGGCTATATTAAGGGAACTTCATGCCATATGAAGGGGGCTCACTTTAGATTAGGAAAAACACATTAGGAGTAGTGTAGTGTAGTTTTAGGTTTTGCACTCTTAGGGTTTAATTAGGGTTTTGTAGAATTTTATCCTTCAAGTCTTGCTTTTAGATTTTGCAATTTACATTGTAAGTATTCCTTTAATTGTCTCTTTCAATTACCATACTTGTTCTACACTTATTTCTATTTTTACTTTCCTTTATCAATATATGCTTGGTTTTGTAATTTTGATGTTCTTGTTGATGAATTTGATTTTTGATGCTTGTTTTATGTTTGTTTAAGTTTCCTTTTTTGATTTTGATCATTTATAGTTCATAGCTTTTACCATTTTTCCAATTTTGTCATGTTTTATGTTTATGCCCACTATGTGTTTGATAAAATGCCAATCTTAGTTATGGGGTAATTTCCACCCCTTGGCTTGGGGAAAATGAGTATATGGATTACTAGAGCCATAATGTCCAACATTTAGTGATAATTCTTGGGTTGTTAGTTGTTATTGTTTCCACTAACGCTAGCTTTTTACTAAGGTAATTAGTAAGTTAGCTAGGAATTGTGGATTAATAACAATTATGCTCACTTAACTTATCCTTCGATGTTGAGGGTTGACTTAGTGAGATAAATCCATCATAATTATCAGAGTTGTGGTTATGGCAATGAAGAAATTCCATAACTCATCCCAAGTCAAGGTTTCATTTATGTTTTTAACCACATTTCCATCACTTTATAGCATTACTTGTTTATATTACACACATAGTTCTTTTATTCTTTAATTGCAATTTTGCCTTGTTCTTTTATCTCTTTATTTCTTTATTGCTTCCTTATTATTGAAAACACCCCTTGTTTCCCACAACCAAAATTGTATGCACTTATTGTCACTAGTTCCTAGGGAGAACGACCCGGGAGTCTAAATACTTTCGGTTATAATTGTGTTTTGAATTGTGACATTATCTTGAATTAAATTTTGATTGAGAGGATCCATTGCCGGTTTGGACTATACTCACAATGGAATTACTTTATCTAGTCTTCCGAATTGGCATAAATTCTCCTCTATCAAAGTTGCATTTTTGAGCTACTTTGGGCCCGAATTTCAAAATTCTGATTCCCATGGTTAGTCTCTATGTGACGAGCCGGTCCCAAATTTCGAGAGAAAAATTATATTAATATAATATTGATATATTATTATTTCTTCTGCTGTGGTTAATGTTGATCTATGTTTAGTAATATAATAACTGAGCTAGAAATCTACCAGTAATGGATAATACCGGCATTCTTAGATGAACTTAGCAATGCTAATGCTTCATCATATATCTTTTATCCTCATGATTATCATGTTACTAGTATCGTTTATACTAGTAAAGCTCATGCTTATCGTTTAGTCGTGTAATCTGATGTATCCAGTTTTAGTAATTATCTTCAGAATGATATTTTATTATTAAACTCTGATGAGTCAGCATCTTGTGACACGTGGCTTTCCCAGAGTTAGCCACCACATGTTCTCTTTCTTGCTCTCCAAGCAAAGGTTTCTTAAGGAAAAAGTAAGAAACACGTGTATTCTAATACATATAACTTTAGTAATTATCCTTTTGTGAGATATTTTTACACCAAACTTTAGGATAATGCTTATCCAAACCCCACGTTCTCCCATGTATCATTACTACTATCATTTTTACTTTCTAAACAAGTTAGAATTCGAAAATCACCATGAGAAAAAGTGAAAGAACTTCCATGAAACTTCCATGAACACCTGAGCTTCAACCTCCGTTCTTTCTCAAACTAAAATCCCTATCAAAAATCTGATCCAACCAAAATGATCACCTCTTCCTCCTCTTCATTTCTATATCAATTTTCATGGATTAAATCAAGGCATGATGGCTGCTCCACTTCCTTGAAGTTTCAGCCATGGTGGAAACTCAAGCTGATGGTGTTTTCTTCATGTTTTCTCTTCAGATCTCTTGTTCAATCACCATAGGCTCTAAGTAAACGTGATTTCTAACTGCTTTAAGGTGAGAATAACCTTCTTTTCATCATCATGAAGCTTCAGCCTTCATGGTTCATATGGTTCTAAAGTTGTTTTTGATGTTAAAATAGGCATAAAAGTGCTTTTGGAAGCTTGTTCTTGGTTCAATTCATGGCAGCTGTAAAGGAGGTAAGGTTTGGTAAATTAATCAATGATTGGATGTTTTCTTGAAGTGTGAAATCAGATCTTGTTGCTTGAGGCTTGATTTTGAGTGTTTGTGTGATGGTTTGATCATGAGATCTTGTTGTTTAATGCTTGGAAATCAAGTTTTTTATGGTTCTGAAGTTGTTGTTGTTGCTGCTGGAAAACGTGGCTTTCCAGCCATGAAATTCATGATATTTGATGTGTTTTTTATGTGTATTTGATGGCTGAAACGTTTCTCTTTGGTTTGGTCAAAATCAAGTAAAAATTTGTTACTAAAAAGATTGAAAAATTAGTTGAAAATCAAGTTGAAATCTGATGAACTTTTGGAAAAATGTTTTTGGTCTTTGAAGGACAAGAAAAACATTGGTTTTGATGATTTTGGGGTCAAATTATAATTATTAAAAAGTTTGGGGTTGAAAGTTAATTAAGGAAAGGTTAAGGGGCCAGAGTGCAAATATTAAAAGTTAAGGGGTCAAAATACAATTTCGAAAAAGTTCAGGGGTCAAAATACAATTTTTGAAAGTTGAATAAAATATTATTATTTTAATATTAAAATATTAAAGTATTATTTTATTAATAATTTTATTTTATTAATAATAATAAAATATTGACAAAAAGACAGTTTTCTCTAAAAGCTTTAGGAAAGTAGTTTTGAGTCTAGAATTTTCTAATTCTCTTTATTAAATACCTAAGGAAAGGTATAAAAAAGGGTATAGAAGTATGTAAAGTAATGAAACAAGATTTAGAAGCTTGTAATCATGTTAGAAAGAGAGGGAGTTAAAAGCTAAATAGTAGTGTGCTATTGTAATGTTGTGATGTATACAGAGAATTATGAAATGAGATCACTGAGATGTTGTGATGCTTGATTTATGATTGTGGAAAGATGACAAAGATGATTTCTAAGTGATGGAAAGTATGGTTTTATGTGACTTATGAGCCTCCGGGCAATGCTTGAGAACGATTATGTAAGAATCTACTGCAGTGAGGCAGTCAGATAGATGGTGGTGCAACCACTGAGAATGCTTTCCTGGGATACTTAGCTATAGTGCTATTCTGTAAGTCAGAAGACTCTTACAGAGGTATCTAGAAAACACAACTAGCATACGCTCCTATAAGTCAAAGGACTCTTATAGTGAGTGTGTGTGTGTGTGTGCTCCTGTAAGTCAAAGGACTCTTACAGTGAGTGTGTTGGGCAGATATAAGCTAACTAGCTCCACCCTGCAAGTCAGAGGACTCTTGCGTTGGGTATTTTCAACAGGGAAGCCTTACCTGGTCAAAAGACTCCGGGTAACGTCGGGAGCGGGTATGTAACCGACAAATGAGCTCATTACCTGCAGTAGGACCAGACATGCATCATACTTGCTTGTGCATATTGTAATTGGTTTTCCTATGTGAATAATTCTGTTTACTTGCTAATTGCTATACCTGATGTAACTGCTCTTGATTGTGCTTGAACCTCATTACTTGTGATTGTGACTGAAATTGGTTGGGTTGTAGTGTATTGGTTGTGAAAGAGCTATGTTGGCCTGAATCCATGATTGATTATGTGATGGGCCAGAGGCCGTGATTGACTTGAGTTGTGGTTTAATGAGGTATGAAATATCAAGCTGGTTCAGCATAGACTTAATGAACCTATGTTTGAAAAAGGTTGGTCATTCATACTTTTAGGAAACTCTTAAGATTCTTTTATCTGAGAAGGGAGTTTAGATTTCCAATTAATTAATTGATTTCTTTTAAAAAGGTTTTGAATTTTTGTTTGTAAAAACCATCCTTTGCGAAAGATTTAGAAACTTGCAAATGGCCATTATAAATGAACTTAACTAATAACCCCGACCTTACTAAGAACTCCCCAGTTCTTACCCCTCTCTCTCTTCTCCCTTCAGATGGAAGCATGAGTACCCTTCCGTAGTTTGCTGATGACGTTCCACTTGACTTGAGTTTTGAAGACGTATAACATACTTTCCCTCGCTTTAGTAGATTAGAGGGACTAGGTGAGTATAGAGTCCAGGCTAGCCTGGGTGTCAGCTTAGGGACTCCTTGAATAGATCAGGGCCTGGGATCTTGTATGTATATATATGTATATATTTATTACCTAGCTACTTGTACGAGTGTTCTAACTAAGATCTATGATCTAATAAAGGATGGATCACTGAATGATGTCAGTTGCTTGAGATGTATGTATTTATATAAATGTGTGTTTACTTTTAACTGCCTATCTTGTTGTTATTTATGATATCATCTATGTATGTTCATACTTGACAACTTAAATGTTTTGGAAAAAAGAATTACCTCACAAATTAACAATGTTTTAACAACAAATCAGGCTCATATAATAAATAATAGATAATAATTAGGAAGACAACTTGGTAGCGCTCAGTTTTCGGTATGATATAGACATACTAAAAATTGGGTCGTTACATAAGCCACAATCTCACCTTAGTCTTCTACCCCCTTTGATTTTCGAAAATTGTGAGTCTTTGACGTGGCGGAAATTGGCGAGTCAAGAATTGTTATAAGATATGCGTTGCAAGTATAGTTCTTAACCAACCAGAAATCCGCTTATCAATTTAGAAGGGTGTCACAAAAATTAAAATTAAAATACTGGGAGTATGAATCCCAGGTCGTCTCCCAACGAGTTGCAGAAAGGTGTGCTATTTTATTAATTTGATGTTTTCAAAAAGGGTTTGAGTTGAATAAACAGAAAATTAAATTAGAGGAATTAAATAATTTAAATAAAAGCCTTGACTGGGAGTAGATTAGTTGGAAGCCCTATTCTTGTTGAAGTACTCTCAAGATTAATTGATAATTGAAGGTTGTTCTGTTTAGTTATCCCTTACTAGGTAAGGGAAAGTCAAACAAGTTGGAATGCTACTTCTATTCACAAGTTCCAACCCACTCAATTAAAAGGGATTGGTGTCAGTGACTAGAGGAAAATCCAACAATAAACCTAATTACAATTTTTCTTTTTGAGCATTCCAACTCAAGGGTTCATTTCAATCAACTCCCCCATCAAGTTAGGGAACTACTCGCTCATTGTGAATGTAGAATTCATAACATAGGAAAGGGAATTAAAGAAAGACATGATAAATAATAATCAAAGAAATCAATTAAAAATAAAAGTAATTCTTGTATTAACAAATTCTAAAAATAATTCAATAGTAAAATTGAGTAAATTAAAGGACATGAAAGAGTAAGAGCCAAGTAAAGAAAACGAACTAGAATGACGAAGTCTTGATGAGGTAATAACTCTTCTCAATATCCCAATGCAAAAAGCAATAGAAATAAAATCCTAAGAACTATGAATGTGTAGAGAGAAAACCTAGAGGAGGAGTAAAACTAGATCTAAAAACTAAAAAATTGTGTAGAATGAATGTTGTTTCCGGTCTCTGCATGTTCTCTGGCTCTAGTCTGCTTTTTTGGGCCAAAAACTGGGTCAAAACAGGGCCCAAAATCGCCCCCAGCGAATTCTGCAGATTATGCAGATCGCGCTCGTCACGCGATCGCGTCATTCATGCGGCCGTGTCATTCGGCATTTTGCCCTGCCACGCGAGCGCGTCGTCCACGCCTCCGCGTCACTTGTGCTATTCCAATCCGCGCGATCGCGTGAGCCATGCGGTCTCGTCACTGCGATTTCCTCTCTTTCACGCGGTCGCGTGAGCCATGCGGCCGCGTCACTTCTCGCTGGTCATCTCCTCAATTTCTTGTGTTCCTTCCATTTTTGCAAGCTTCCTTTCCAATCTCCAACTCATTCATGCCCTATAAAGCCTGAAACACTTAACACACAGATCACGGCATCGAATGGAATAAAGGAGAATTAAAATACATAATTAAAAGTCTCTAGGAAGCAAGTTTTTAATCATGTAATAATTTTAGGAAGGAAATATAAATGCATGCTAATCGTATGGATAAGTGGGTAAAGATCACGATAAAACCACACAATTAAACACATTATAAACCATAAAATAGTGGTTTATCGACCTCCCCACACTTAAACATTAGTATGTCCTCATGCTTAATTAAAGGAGATAAAATAAATGAGTAGGAACATGTAAAACTCATGCAATGCAATGCAACCTATATATGTGAATGCAACTATATAATTCTTGTCCACTTGATCAATAGTAAATAAGCTCTTCAAAATAATTACAAATCAAATTCCACTAATTCAATTCTTATACAGTAAGAACAGATAAAAATACAAGAAGGTAGCTCATGAAAGCAGGGAACATAGAATTTTAAGCATTGAACCCTCACTGATGATGTATGTACGCTCTAATCTCTCTAGTGTATAGGGCAATCACTCTATCCTTCTCTAATCATGCTCTCTAATTTTTTGTTCTTCTCCTAACCAATCAACAACATTTAATATACCAATGCAAACATCGTGAGGTCTTTTCAAGGTTGTAATGGGGCCAAGGTAATGGTAAGGATACATATATGGCTAAGTAAGATTATAAACTGAATCTTTAATTAACCCAAGCTTTAACATAACCTATATATATTCTATATAACTTTAGAATTCATGCCTAGCTACCCAGAATTTCCCTTTCACATTCCATACTCGTGTATCAACTTTTTATTTTAATTTTATCATACATGCATTGATCTTTGAATTCTTAACTTAGCATTGGGGTAATTTTATCCCCTTATTTATTTATTTAATATTTTTGGTTTTTTTTTTTAACATAAACATAAAAATAAACATAGCTTATCAATGCACATAGATTTTTAATTCTTATAGTTTCACATGAGTAGGTATCCAAATTCCCATTGTATTATCATGACACATTCCCTTATTATCTTTTGTTCCCACAATTTTCCATACTTAATTAGCACACACAATTCTATCTTAAGCTAACCAAAGATTTAATTTGGGATATATAATTGTTTTTCCGCTTAAGGCTAGAAATATGGTAAAATATAGAACAAATGGGATTTAAAGGCTCAAAGTGGCTAACAAAGGTAATTGAAAGGGTAGGTTTAATTTGGATAAGTGAGTTTAAACAAATAATGGCCTCAATCATATGTAAGCATACAAATATAATAAACATTGGACATATAGGATGAAACAAAATATAGATTACAATCATAGAGAAGTAAACACACAAGAATAAAATAATTATGGTTAAATAATGTAACCATGCATAAAGGCTCAAATCTCACAGGTTGTGTGTTCTTTAGCTTAAAAACCATGTTCCAAATACAACTTCAACCAAATTTAACATAAAAGTTTTAATTAAAGTTAGTGAAATTTTGTTCCAAAAATAGGGTCTTAGAGGAAAACTTATTGTCTTTTCAATCAAGTAGAACATGCATGCAACTAACCTATTACTATGAAATTTATCCTATTCTACAAAAGAAAAACTAACTAAATATCCTAATTTATTGGTCTTTAGAGAAGAGAAATTACCTCCGGAAGTCAGGTACTGACCGACCTCCCCACACTTAAGGCTTTGCACTGTCCTCGGTGCCATCTGTCAGGAACAAAGGTGAGCTGGTAGTAGTATCTCCACAGTCGGGACCATCATGGCTTCCTGTGCTGGTAAAAGAAGTGGAGTCCGGGGTGTCTGAGTCCTTGAATTTTCCCAAAATCAGCTCCTTGAGGTATGTGAATCGGTGCTTGTTACGGCGCTCTTTCATCTTAGCTTTGTGTTCCTGCCGATCCAACCTTTCGAGTATCTGATGGAGCAGTTGGTCTGTTGTAGGTGCTTGTGGTGTTGAAGAAGGAATATCTTCAACCGGTTCAGTAGGATGGCTTGTGGCGGCTGATGAAGGTCTGATGTATTTCCCGTTAGGGACATATTGATCATCCCGTGGGAGCATGGCTTTGGTGTCCCCAGCTCTGTAGGAAATTCCGGCTACTGAGACAAGATCTGAGACAAAGGCAGGAAAAGGTAAGTTGCCCGTAATTTGTACGTGTCCCATAGCATTCCGGATGTGTCTTGGTAGGTTCAGAGGTTGGTCTGTAAAGATGCACCATAGTAGAACGGCCATGTCCGCAGTGAAGGAGGACTCGTGAGTGCTCGGAAAGACGTAATGGGACATGATCTGTGCCCATACGCGAGCCTCCAAGGTAAGTGCTGAAGCCGATATTCCCTTAGGGCGGGTACGATGGTATTCGTAGATCCAACGGCTGCCAGGTAGTGCGATAACTCTGAGAACAGCGTCCCAGTCAAATTGGTACATCTGGCGCTTGAGTGCGGCTTCTTGAAAGGCATCCAATCATTCTGGAACAGGGGGAAAACCTAGAGATTTTTGAATGGCCTCTTCTGTAATGGGGACTTGCTTCTGACGGACAAAGACAGACTGCAGGGTTGGTAGGTGGAAGTTGGAGTAGAACTCGACTACCCAAGAAAGATTGACCTGCCTCGGCTGTCTCTGTAGGAAACCCCATTGTCTTTGTGCAATTTGAGGCTCAACAAAGGTAGCAATATGGTTTGGGAGGAGAAGAAGGTATTCATTGTTGTAACTCCTTTCTGCCAGGATGGGGAACATCTGCTCACAGTAGCGATTGGGAAATCGCGCAGTGTCCTTTGCTGGGAAGGCTTTTTCTTTATCATCAACCTTTATAATCCTCTTAGTTCTTTTTGTTGAGGGTTTAACCGCAGTTGAAGAGGGCTCTGCCACTAATGCTCTTTTTGTTCCTCTTCTTGCTGGTGGTTTGGGAGTAGCTTTCTCTTTTCCTTTCTTGGTGGCCATCCTGAAAAGGGAAAAAAGTAACGTAAATTCAAAGAGAAAGAGCAAGGAAGAGGGTTGTATAAGTGATAAACAATGCACGGTAAAAAGGATATTGTTAACACATGGTCGTGACTACATGTGAAAAGTTCATCAATGGAAATATAGCAAGTGCATTGGAGGATAATTAAATGCAAGGGGTTTATTGGCATGCAGGCAAAGGCATGAGTAGCATAGATCAAGCATTTAATTAGTCAAATGTGTTATTACTCATAACAAACTAGCCATCACATTTGTATTGACAATTAAATTCAATTAATACAATAGTAAAGGGAATTTATGAAAAGCAAGCATTGAATAGTAGAATAGAATAATGTAGAAAAATACATGATGCCATATGGGCTTTTTCACAAACACATAACATGCATGGTAAATAAGGTATAGAAAGTATTAAAGTGAACATGCAAGCAACCCTTTAAAAAGGTAATATATAATTACCAAACAATTTTACAACAATCCACAAGCATATAATGAGAAATAATGACTCAAATAAATTTCCAACACCAAGTAAAAAGGAAAAAGAAAGAAAAAGAAAACATGGATAATGAAAGTAAAAAGAAAAGAAAAGAAGATAACATATAAAAATAAGAAGAATAATAGAAAAGTAAGGGGGGAAGAAGAAAAGAAAACCTTGTTAATGGGGGTGAGAGAGAGAGAGTAGAAAGTGAGAAAGAAGGAAGAAGGAAGAAGGAAGAAGGAAGGAATAAGGAGGGAAAAGAGAAAATAGGATTTGGGGAAAAGAAAGATAAGATAATTGGCAAATCAGGGAAGCTGTGCGGCGCAAGCGACGCGGTCGCGTGTGGCACGCGGTCGCGTCGGTCACGCGGTCGCGTGACCCATTTTATGCTATTGGCGCGAAGGCAGCCTCGCACTTGCACAACTCTCTGTTTAAACTCTTATTGCGCCAAATGTTGGGTGACGCGATCGCATGGGGCATGCGATCGCGTGAGTGGCCATTAGAAGGATATGACACGGACGCGTGAGCCATGCGTCTGCGTGGGAAGAATTGTGCATTCAGCGCCAATCCAGCACCACTCTAGCACAACTTTCGGTCGTGCACCCTTTTCACATCAAATTCCAGGGCTTGCGGCCGCATGAGTGATGCGGTCGCGTGGGAGGCCAATGTTCCCACCCGACGCGGACGTGTCAGTGACGCGGTCGCGTGGGGCGATTTGTGCCACGGGCACGCCTCCAGCCATGCTCTCGCGTGACTCTCTGTTTGTTTTATTATTTTCTCCAATCACCTGCAACGCGGACGCGTCAATGATGCGGTCGCGTCGCGTGAATTTTTTTTTTTAAATAAAAGTATGTAAATGTAGATGCACGAAATGTATTAATAAAGAGAAGAGTTATTGAATAGGAAAACTAAGAATAAAGAAAAGAACGATCATACCATGGTGGGTCGTCTCCCACCTAGCACTTTGCTTTAACGTCCGTAAGTTGGACGCTCCACTAGCTCAGTCTTCGGCTATGTGGGGATCTTCCAAGAGGAAGATCTCGAGCTCCTTGTTTTTCTTCATCCTCTCTCCATGGTACAGCTTTAAACGTTATCCATTAACTTTGATAAGTTCAGAGCTTGAAGGATGACTTAGTTGAAAAACTCCGTACAGTTCGGCCTTCTCTACTCTGTATGGACCTTCCCATCTTGATCTCAACTTGCCTGGCATGAGCCTCAGTCGAGATTTGTAAAGGAGGACTAAATTCCCAGGTTGGAACTCTTTTCTCTTGATGTGCTGATCATGTACAGCCTTCATCTTCTCCTTGTATAGTCTTGAGTTCTCATAAGCTTCTAGGCGAAGGCTTTCCAGTTTTTGTAGTTGCAACTTCCTTTCAGCTCCAGCTTTCTCAATTCCCATGTTGTACTCCTTTACTGCCCAAAAGGCTTTGTGCTCTACTTCAACAGGGAGATGACAAGCTTTTCTATAAACTAAGCGGAAAGGACTCATCCCAATGGGTGTTTTGTATGTTGTTCTATATGCCAAGAGTGCATCTTGTAGCCTGGTGCTCCAGTCTCTTCTATGTGGTTTGACTATCTTCTGCATGATATACTTTATCTCTCTATTTGACACCTCGGCTTGCCCATTAGTCTGAGGATGGTAGGCTGTTGCAACCTTATGAATTATCCCATGCTTCTTCATTAATCCTGTTAGTCTCCTGTTACAAAAATGGGTGCCTTGATCGCTCACGATTGCTCGTGGTGATCCAAAGCGACAAATAACATGGTTTCTCACAAAGGAAACAACAGTGTTAGCATCATCAGTATGGGTAGGAATTGCTTCCACCCATTTGGAAACATAATCCACAGCTAACAATATATAAAAATAACCATTAGAATTTGGAAATGGACCCATGAAGTCAATGCCCCAAACATAAAAAATTTCACAGAAAAGCATAATTTGTTGAGCCATCTCATCCCTCTTGGATATATTACCAAATTTTTGGCATGGAAAACAAGATCTACAAAA
>NC_029794.2:58417758-58423316 GCF_000816755.2 Arachis ipaensis
TGGAATTCTGATTGAGGCACACACCGTCTAATTACCTGGTCAGCGCCACATCTCCATAAATATGGGTCATCCCATATATAATATTTAGACTCACTTTTCAGCTTGTCTCTTTGATGCTTAGAAAAGTTTGGAGGAAAGGTGCGGCTAACTAGATAATTAGCTACAGGTGCATACCAAGGGACTACCTCAGATACTGCTTGCAGGTTATCAAATGGGAAATTATCAGTTATAAGAGTGGGGTCATCTGTAATGCTCAAGGCGACTCAAGTGGTCTGCCACTAAATTCTGGTTACCACTCCTATCCTTAATTTCTAAATCAAATTCTTGTAATAGCAGTATCCAACGTATAAGCCTTGGTTTGGACTCCTTTTTAGCTAATAGATACTTTAGAGCTGCGTGGTCTGAGTACACTACTACCTTTGTACCAAGTAAATAGGCTCGAAATTTATCCAGAGCAAAAACAATAGCAAGAAGCTCTTTCTCAGTAGTAGTGTAATTGGACTGAGCGGCATCTAAAGTTTTAGACGCATAAGCAATAACAAAGGGGTCCATACCTTCACGCTGAGCCAGTGCTGCTCCTACTGCATGGTTGGAGGCGTCGCACATTATTTCAAATGGCTGGCTCCAGTCTGGTCCTCTCACAATTGGAGCTTGAGTCAGGGCGGTCTTCAGCTTATCAAACGCTTGTTTGCAATCCTCACTAAACTCTATCCTTCTGCAATAGTATGGATAAGGGAAGTGCTACCTTACTGAAGTCCTTAATGAATCTCCTGTAAAAACCTGCATGGCCAAGGAACGAACGGACTTCCCTCACAGAGGAGGGGTAAGGTAAACTAGAAATAACATCCACCTTTGCTGGATCTACAGAAATGCCAGTATTAGACACAACATGTCCTAGTACAATACCTTGTTTTACCATAAAGTGACATTTTTCAAAATTTAATACAAGGTTTGTACTGACACATCTATCTAATACTCTAGATAATCCATCTAAGCAAAGGCTAAAGGAATCGCCATATACACTAAAATCATCCATAAAAACTTCCATACAGTCCTCAATAAGATCAGAGAAAAGACTCATCATGCACCTTTGGAAGGTAGCTGGTGCATTGCACAAGCCAAAGGGCATTCTCTTGTAAGCATAAGTCCCAAAAGGACATGTAAAAATGGTCTTTTCCTGATCCTCAAGAGCTATATGAATCTGGAAATAACCTGTGTAACCATCTAAAAAACAATAATGTGATTTACCTGGAAGCAATTTTCGTCCATTAATCTTTTAAGTTTATCAGCTGTTTGTCACATTGTGTCAACTAATCTTCTAATCATATTCTGGCATGAATATACTGTATCTTCATTTGGACCGTTTGTGATTGTGCAGATCATGGAGGGGAACTCAACGAATTCCAGTAATCATGGGAGTAATGTTCCCACCTTAGATGATAATGCAACCCATAACTTGAAGCACCCACTCGGCACCATGAACGACGTTGCTCAATGGTTTGAAGCTTTCCCATAAGGAAGCATCATCGGATGGGAAGAACTAATGAGTGAACTCCTAGCCAAGCTGAAACCACTCCAGGAAATTGGTGAGCTAGAAACAGAAGTACAACCATCCACACAAGAGAAAAGAGTGATGGAAATTGAAGGTGTAAGTGTCATTATGGCCCAAAACAAACAGATACACCAACAACTTCAACAACAATTGGAGCTGATAGTCAGAAAAATTGATTGGCTACAAGTTGCTGCAATAAATACTCACAACTTACTTAAAACGTCACATGATGGGAATCAACCTGAAAGAGGTTTTGGAGCAATTAACTATGAGCAACAAAGTCATGAGCGACCACACTCTCCAAACAGCTCCTCAAGCATGTTCCACCACAGGTCTCAGAATGATGTGTACAACCCACCCTGGAGGACTCATTCCAACTGGAGGGGGGTCAAACACCAAAATCAAAGACCAAGGGACTTCAACTGCAACAACCCCAACTTCAAAAACCAGCATAAAAACCACCCTCACAACAACAACCATCACGCACCACCCCAATGCACACACTTCCAACCCCCAACACCCCACAACCAACTAATCTCACAAGAATCTCAGAGGATCACCAACTTGGAGATCTTAATAGAGAGAATGATGAAGCACCAAGAGGTGACAATGAAGGATCAGGAAGCCTCAATAAGAAGAATTGAGAAGCAAATGCAACAATTAGCTAAGCACCTTGCTGAAACGGGTGAGAAGAAGGCAAATATCATCTCCAAAGTCATTGAAGATGACCCAAAAGACAACGAAAAAGCTGCTAGGTTGGAGAAATGGAAAGCAATTCTGAAGGAAAATAAGAGGGCTATGGGAAAAGAATTACTCATCCAAGAAAAGCATCACAGAGAAATTTCACAAGAAGAAACAGAGGAAAGGAAGCTCAGGATGAGAGGAGAAAATCAAAGGCAACAAGATTTTGAACTTCCATGAGCACAGAATGAAGGATGTCAAGCTAATGACAATAAAGAAGCGCTTGTTGGGAGGCAACCCAACCTGAGGTAGTTTCTTTTCATAGTTATTTCAATAAAGAGGTTAATTAGCCTTATCTATATTGTAAAAAGGTAAGTTTGGTATTGCACACCAAAACATTATAAGGGAGAATAAAGGATTCTAAGTTTGGTGTTTGGTATGCGAAATTGTTACTCAGGTTGTGAATTATTGTTCGAAATTGATTCCCTGGCGATGGCACCGAAAACGGATGCACAAAACCATGGTCTAAACATATCTTCACAACTTCGCATAACTAACCAGCAAGTGCACTGGGTCGTCCAAGTAATAAACCTTACGTGAGTAAGGGTCGATCCCACGGAGATTGTTGGTATGAAGCAAGCTATGGTCACCTTGTAAATCTCAGTCAGGCGGATATAAAATAGTTATGGAGTTTTCGAAATTAATACTAAAATAAGGATAGAAATACTTATGTAAATCATTGGTGAGAATTTCAGATAAGCGTATGGAGATGCATTCATTCCTCTGAACCTCTGCTTTTCTGTTGTCTTCATCCAATCCGTCTTACTCCTTTCTATGGCTGGCTTTATGTAAGGATGTCACCGTAGCCAATGGCTACTTTCAATCCTCTCAGAAAAATGGTCCAAATGCTCTGTCACAGCATGGCTAATCGTCTGGAGGCATTACCCTTGTCGTTGGTTGCATCCTATTCCTCTCTGTGAAAATGGTCCGATGCGCTGTCACTGCATGGCTAATCATCTTGGAGGTTCTCGATCATACTGGAATAGAATTTACTATCCTTTTGCGTCTGTCACTACGCCCAGCACTCGCGAATTTGGAGTTCGTCACAGTCATTCAATCCCAGAGTCCTACTCGGAATACCACGGACAAGGTTTAGACTTTCCGGACTCTCGTGAATGCCGCCATCAATCTAGCTTATACCACGAAGGTTCTGATTAAGAGATCTAAGAGATACTCATTCAATCTAATGTAGAACAGAAGTGGTTGTCAGGCACGCGTTCATAGGGAATGATGATGATTGTCACGTTCATCACATTCAGGTTGAAGTGCGAATGAATATCTTAGAAGCGAAATAAGATGAATTGAATAGAAAACAGTAGTACTTTGCATTAATCTTTGAGGAACAACAGAGCTCCACACCTTAATCTATGGAGTGCAGAAACTCTACCGTTGAAAATACATAAGTAATGAAGGTCCAGGCATGGCCGAATGGCCAGCCCCTAAGCGTGATCAATAGATCAAAAGATAATCCATAGATGTCTAATACAATAGTAAAAGGCCCTATTTATAATAAACTAGCTACTAGGGTTTACAGAAGTAAGTAATTAATGCATAAATCCACTTCTGGGGCCCACTTGGTGTGTGCTTGGGCTGAGCTTGAAGTCTACACGTGGAGAGGTCATTCTTGGAGTTGAACACCAGCTTTTGTTCCAGTTTGGGCGTTGAACTCCACTTTGCAACTTGTTTCTGGCGCTGGACGCCAGAATTGGGTAGAGAGCTGGCGTTGAACGCCAGTTTGCGTCATCTAAACTTGGGCAAAGTATGGACTATTATATATTGCTGGAAAGTCCTGGATGTCTACTTTCTAACACAGTTGGAAGCGCGCCATTTTGAGTTCTGTAGCTCCAGAAAATCCATTTTGAGTGCAGGGAGGTCAGAATCCAATAGCATCAGCAGTCCTTCTTCAACCTCTGAATCTGATTTTTGCTCAAGTCCCTCAATTTCAGCCAAAAAATACCTGAAATCACAGAAAAACACACAAACTTATGATGCTATGGATCATGATGGCCCGATCCACAGTAACTTCAGATCGGTTGCTAGTGGGGATGATGGAGCGTTGGATGAACTCCAACCATCCTCTAGCCACAGGCTTGAGGTCCAATCTTCTTAGTTGAACCGGCTTGCCTTTGGAGTCAATCTTCCATTGAGCTCCTTCCACACATATGTCAATGAGGACTTGGTCCAACCTTTGATTAAAGTTGACCCTTCTAGTGTAGGGGCGTTCATCTCCTTGCATCATAGGCAAGTTAAGCGCCAACCTCACTTTTTCCGGACTAAAATCCAAGTTCTTGGCCACAACATCATAGAAGTGGTCTTGATGAGCTTTGGAGATGAATCTTTCCATCTCCCATGACTCGGAGGTTGAAGTTTTTGTCTTTCCTTTCCCTTTTCTAGAGGATTCTCCGGTCTTAGTTGCCATCAATGGTAATGGAAAAACAAAAAGCTTATGCTTTTACCACACCAAACTTAGAATATTGCTCGCCCTCGAGCAAGAAAATAAAGAATTAGATGAAGAAGAAGAAGAAAAGATGGAGAAGAGGGGGTTGTGTTGTGTGAAAATGAGGAAGAATGGAGGGCTTTATATAGGGAAGGGAGGGGGGTTAAGGTTCGGCCATATGGATGGGTTTGGGTGGTGAAGGGTTAATAGGGAAGAGAGATGGAGGTGATAGGTGAAGGGTTTTGGGGAAGAGTGTTTATTGGGAATAGAGGATGATTGAGAAGAGAGAAGAGATTGAGTGGAGGTAGGTGGGGATCCTGTGGGGTCCACAGATCCTGAGATGATCCTGTGGGGTCCACAAATCTTGAGGTGTTCAAGGATTTACAACCTTGCACCAAATTAGGCATGTAAAATGCCCTTGCACACAACTCTGGACGTTCAGCGCCAGGTTGGTGCCCATTTTGGGCGTTCAACTCCCATTTGTTGCCCATTTCTGGCGTTGAACGCCAGAACCATGCTTGTTCTGGGCGTTCAGCACCAGCTCCTCTCCAGGGTGCAATTCTAGCGTTCAGCGCCCAGATGATGCCCATTTTGGGCGTTCAGCGCCCAGATACTGCCCATTTTGGGCGTTCAGCGCCAGAACCATGCTCTGTTCTGGCGTTGAACGCCAGGCAGGTGCTTCCTCTAGGGTGTGATTTTTCTTCCGCTATTTTTGATTCTGTTTCTAAATTTTTCGTTTATTTTGTGACTCCACATGATCATGAACCTAAGAAAACATGAAAAACAAAAATAAAATTAGATAAATAAACATTGGTTTGCCTCCCAACA